>NW_014556881.1:116604-136273 GCF_001313825.1 Dinoponera quadriceps | reverse complement strand
GGGGGGGGGGGGGGTAAAATTCCGCGCGGTGAGAAAGAGCGTCGCGGCCGTGCGGAGGCCTTTTCTCCGCGCATGAAATTCGGGGTCCGGATTTAGCGCGAGGACGGACTTTCCGCGAGCGGGAAAGTAGGTCTCTCTCCCCGTAATTTCGATACAATTGAATGTTGATCCGGCAGTTGAAACGGCCGGGGCCATTCTTATGTATGAAATTCAGCGTGCAGCGTGGACGGAAAATATCGGCCGGCGAGCTGCCGCCGGCCAGAGCCATCATATATAGATATTATTGTTATTGCACTTCTTCTCTGGAAATGCCCCGCGTCGGAAAGGTGTGTGTTGGCGTGTGCGTGTGTGTAAGCCGGGGATGCGCGCTTGAGCGAAGGGTGAGCGAGCGACTCGGTTAGGGCCTCGGAGGGGGAGCGCAGGGTCGAGGCGTCATTATGCAAAGGAGATGGTCAGTTCGGTAATCCCGGGATCCCGGTGGCGGGCCAGAGGTTGTCGCGTACCAGACACATCTTGCGGAATTGTTTCTGCAAGATTGTCCGCGAGCAATGGACGGATCAGAGCCAGTCGCGCATCAAAGTCTGATGGATGTTCCGCTTTATTGGAAAGGATATCGTACACCGAGCGAACCGCCCCGTCTGGCCTCGCCTGCTGGTGTCCAAGACGGACCAGCCGGCTTTTTGCCCCGATTTCGAAGCGAATCCGGCGTAAAGAGGACATTGACAAAGACGGTTTCATTAGGCGAAGCGCGAGGATACCGTCGTACTGCCCCGAGTCGAAATTTTGCCTCCTCGTTGGACTTTTAATTAGGTACACGTCGAACTGGAAAGAAAAACCCTACGTAATCACGAAGGATATTTCGAGGCGCGTGCATTGAAAAAAGGATTTGGTAATAAAGTACGAAAATTTGGTGAATACTTCTTGACGACCGAATGTTTCATCACTGCGACCAAATGATTCGGTTCCGTATATTAAATATGATACGAGATTACAGTACTGTATAGACGGTGCATGGAATTAAATTATTCGGTTGCAGTAATCAAATATTCGGTCGGCAAATGTTCACGAAATTTCGGTACTCATTACTAATACACACTGAGCGAGCGAACAACGTATGTGTAATTCGAGCGATATTCGCGTCTGAACGCGTACAAACTTCCTTTGATGAAGCACCTTGTGAGCAAATCGGCCCGAGACGTTCTCCTCCGATTCGTTATGCCGTGCACGATTTTCTAAATTATAACAATGAAAATTTGCATTCGTTGCTGTTCGTTCGCTCAGCGTTTAAACCCAGCTTTACCACGGCTTCCGCGTATTCTTTTCGAGATCGAAGCTCTTTCCGACTTCGTTTAAGACGCATAAGACGCGTACGGGTCGTAAAAACGAGCCGCTACGATGTCGCGAGGGTCATCTTCTCTTTTTCTCGCTCTCTCTTTCTCTCTCTCTCTCTCTCTCTATTTCTCGCGTCAAGCGCGTTATTCGGGGAGCGCGCTTTTCGAGGTGATCCGGTGCATTCGTGTGTAAGTGTATCGCCGTTCGTCGTATCCAAGACATAGATACGATCAGATACATAGATAGATGAATCATTTATCGAGTCCATAAGCCAACGTACCGGTCGGCCGGCCGGTCAGTTTTATGCCGGCGCAGTAGAATTTGATCAAACTTCGTTTTGCGGCCACTCGGGGAGCAATAAGCGGAGCCAGCTCGCCCCTAAAACTACCGCCCCGAAGGTCTCGTATCGCGCACAGGATACCGCATATCAGCCCTTACCGTGCCTCTTCGAAACCCATTTCGGGACCCAAATGATCTCCACCGAGTCAAAAGCGTATTGTAATTACTGAAATACAGGAGCCGATGACGCGTCAGCGCGCGTGTGCGCGTCGTTCGGATTTTTCGATCGGGTGTAAAAGTATATTCCGAATTATTTTTCTTCTGAGAGAGAAATAGAGAGAGAAGAAGAGAGTAATCCTTGTCTCTTCCACGCTGTGAGAAATCGCGGTTATTTTCGGCCTCAACTATACTCTTCATAACCATAAAAATAATGTATACAGTGAAAAATTTTATGTTAACACAAGACGATATATATTTAATACAAGATGAATGCGTCGAGAAGCAACGCAAATATTATGTCGAAAATTAACATAAAATTAATACGTTAATCTTGCTAAAAAGAAAATGGTTCTTCCGACTATAATTCTTTCACTGTGATGATTCTTACAAATGTCAAATATTTTTCTCTCGGTGTACTTTCCGGATCAAAACTCTTCAACGGAAGTTTAAGTAACGGAGGCGAGTAAAAATTGAGTACGAGCGATATATACTTGGCGATTGCACTGTGTCATAATGGGTGATACCTCGCGGTATGTTCGAGGTATATTGTATTATATCGATGATTTATGATTTGCGTTATGCACGAAGAAAGACGGGTCGTAAAGCAACGCTGCGCGCGACGCTTTAATTTGTTTAAGTTGCGGTTAAGGCCGTAGGGGCGTGCGTCCTCCTCTTTTATGCAGACTTAGGTGCCCCGAGACTCCGCGCATATACGACATAAAAACACTATAAAAACTTCCTTCCTCATAATTCGGGCCTTCGCTCCCGCCTTTGCGGGTTTTTCACGCGCGGACAAATATATTCCAAGTCGCCGACCTGTGGCATATTCGGGTCGCCGGACTCGGTCTGGTCATATTTAATTTAACTAGACTAACACACACAAACGCACAGACGCACTCTAAGTGTGTGTAGCTAATTACTATTACACAGAAAAGAAATCTCAATCTGCACAATTAAATACGCATCGGGCTAAAATTCCTTTCTTTCTTCCGAAGAAGAAACTAGCACGCGCCTTGTGCGCGTCTTTCACGCACTTATATAAACTGTTGAAAAAAAATCAAAATATACATACAGTAAAACACCTTGCATTTGTGTGAAAATCGGTCCTCGTTAAGAATTTGCGTTACGTGTTTAACACATCCATGTGTTAATTTAACTAAAATGGTGTTGGTGTTGCCTCAGTATTTTATGTTGAGTTGATATTCAACGTATGCAAGTGTTAAAATAACACATTTCATACTTCAGTGTCAATTAACGTGTTAATTTTGTGCCAATTTTTGATATAATCTTTCTATTATTTTTCAACACTCGCACTTGAATATCGACTCAACATAAAATATTGAAATAACGTATATAACGAAACACGATATATTAAATTCAAGCACGAGTATGTCGAAAGTTCAATACACAAGTTTTAACACGGACCAATTTTGACGCAAATACAAAATGTTTTTTTACATATATTAGAAGTGACCATAAGTAACGTCTTTTCCTCAGATCGAATAAACTCTGCTATATAAGAATCTGAATCTCACGATGAAGCTGTAACTGTTAAATATTTATTGTACCCAACCTTGTTAGACCGAACGCATCACTTTGTTCCAAAAACTGAGGTTGATTCATCGAAATTAATGTCAATTTCCGGTATCAAAAAGCGACGTTCCTTATGGGTACTTACGGGGGGTACCCTTAACACAGATCCTGCTGGACCTGAGGGAAAGGTCCGGAGGAGATCGCGTTATGAATCAAGACGAACCTTCCATCGCGTACCCACTCGCGCGCAGGCGCACAGGTAAAAGGTCACGAGGGTAACGCGCGCCTGACACCGGGAATAGGTAATTATATTCGTGAGTTATTGAGAAATTGTACGGGAACCCACAATTAATAACGCGAAAAGTGATTCCCGGACGGCGCGTTGGAGCGTGCGCGCGCGCTCGAGATAAATGAACTCGACGCAGACTCGCACGAGGCTGATCGGGCCGGAGAGAGAGAGAGAGAGAGAGAGAGAGCGGAGCTTCTTCCAAGCCGTACGAAGAAGCCCGCGCGCTGTCGGCTTCGCGCAAACTCATAAATCTCGGGGCAAATAATTGACCGGCTACGCTCCGGCAAGTCAGATCAACGGTGTTGATTTAGCGGCGCTCCGTCCGTCCGACCACGGAGGCCACGTCGCTCGACCCCGCGAAGCCCCGCATCGATCTGTTTATTCGATCGGCCACTCTCGACCTATTACCCTTCCGCGAGATTCGCTCGCGCGCACCAGCGCGCTTGCGAAACTGGATCGGCGCGCAATTAGAGCTCCTCCGAGCTCCGCTGCGCGAAGAAACATCGACAAACTTCTTTCTGGCTTCCTCCCGCTCCCTCTCCNCCCCCCTCTCCGGCTTTGCTTTTATTGGACCGGCGGCGTGGACGCGGTCGGAGACGCGCGCGCGCGCGCGCAGGTAAAACTAAAAGTAACTGAAAGTATTCTCGGAAAACGGTAGCCACAAAGACAACGGGTTTCGTCCGTTGTCGTCGTCCTCGCGCGCGGATTTTTCAACGTACGAACAGACACTTCTCTCCCGTGTTTCCGAGAAACGATGACAGACAGCCGGAGAGCCGGAGAGACCGCGCGCGTCTCTCTCTCTCTCTCTCTTTCTCTCTTTTCGCTCGACGAGTCCCGGACGAGGCGAGACACGAGAAAAAGAGAGAGAGAGATAGAGAGATGGCCGGCCGGCTCGATCCTTTTCTCAAAATCGCCGCTCCGTGCCTCTCGGTACTCGAGAGTACGCGAATATTACTACCTGTGCGCGCACAGGTAGATTCGCCTTTTTTATCTTACGGCCCTCTTCCTCGTTCCTTTGTCGCACTCGTATTTCGTGCGTTTTATTTCTCCCCGAGGGAGGGAGCCTGCGTACTACGGCTACCACCTTGCATCGTCTCGTCTCGCGAGTCGAGTTCGTACATAAAAGAAAAAAAGAGAGAAAAGAAGAAGAAAGAGCACGGTTCTTCCTGCCGCGCAATGCGCGCGATTAGAGATCTCCTCCGCGCGCACGCTAAGTGTCCCTCCTTCGAGCGCTGCTGCTTTATCCTGTAACGTTGTATTACGAAAATTTCGTTATCGTATCGTTGCGCAGCTACACGGGAGAAAAATTAGTCTTATGTGAATCAAGAACAGATATTCTCGTATATAAGCAAGAATATCGTGAACTTCTTAGATTATCTTCCGAGACTTTTAGTCTTGATTCGATTGAATTTACACCGATGCAAATATCACTTGAACTTGATTCGAGACTACAAATCTTCCGAGAAGGTTATATAATATTCTTGCTCGTACGTGAGAGTAACTATTCTTTATATATTCTTGATTCGAGATTAATCTCTTCCCGCGTATTTTGCGATAAGTTTTGCCCGCGCGAAGATTTATGCGACGGTCAAAAGTTACGGAATAAAGCGTCTTCAGCAATGAGAATTTGAGCCTCTGAGCCTTAAGAAGTCGACCGATCGCAGCCGATTATTCTCCTCGACGTTCGACTGTGATTGGTCAATTTCTTAAGGCTGAAAGCATCTATATTACAGACTAGGACTAGGGGAAACATGGAAACGCACATAGAAGCGAGGAAAGAGCGCCGGGATTTTGGCGACCGGCGACTCATCCTGTCTATTCGTTCGACTCCGAGTAATCCCGATTCCCGGAGTCGCGCGCACACCTAACGATCTACACGCGGAGTACGTTCGCGTCGAACGGCAAACGGGGATGACGAAGGCCCGGGAATGGATCCGGCACTAAAATAGAAACGATATTGCGTATTCAGCGGCGTTCAGTTATGCGAAGGGTGTGAGGTAAGCGCGCGCGTTACACCGTGCGAAGCCTCGCGCGTAAGCCAACGCCGCGGCTTTACGATCCTATATACCAACGAGTTTATTCTTTTATTACGAATAACGCGTACCGACTCCCCATCGCCGCACACTGCGTCATATTACTTTTAGCACGTCTTCTTCGGATCGCGGCGAAAATTTCAATATATCTCGCGTCGCGCTTACGTTACACGCGAGCGGATGCGTCTCAATCTTGCTCGGATCATCAGCGTGTTTACGCTGGATATCAACGTCGGTTGGCTTACGTGAGAATCGACCCGCCGATCTGCCGATCGAGCCGCGATCTCGGAAATCGAACGCGAGCTTGATCGAACTCGGGGCGCGATAAGGCTCTAGATTTTTATTTGATTTTTATATGATTGGCTGTCCGAATCACACGACCGGACGCTGTTTTAAGTCAATGGCTGATACTGAGAACATATGATGTATTAAGTCACGTCATTTCCCGAAATTTTCTGTTCTACTTCGAGTCTACCTCGAGTAGAGAAAACGGCCGTGACATCCCCATTTCTAGCATCAATGATGCACGACAGAAGGCCTTTGAACACTTAATGTAAAACTAAACCGGGCTCTGAACAGGAAAGAGGCTGAAAAATGGGTATAACAACTACGTTTACTTGATTCCAGCACTTTTCTCCCGTGTGATTATTGAAGTTAACCCCTCGTAATCTAACCCTTCCTTTCTCACCCACCTGCCTTTCCTCACTTCCTCGCTCGCTTGCTCCGAGTATCACGGGGAATAAAAATGGCGGATTATCGATATATCGAAATCAACCTTGCTTCTCCATCGATATATCTCGAACCCCAGAGCGCGATATTTCGCCGCTTCGCATAACGCGCAATCTTTCGTCACCCGGTACACATACACACACACACACACACCCGGAACGAGCCGTAGTCTCTCGACTCGCTGACATAGATGTCAGAAATGATACCGTCCGGCCGTCTCGAGTTACCTACGCACCACCGCCGTGCGTTACCGGGTCGTTAAGGCTGCGTTTCGTCACAAACAAAACCGGATCCTCCATCCTTATCCGCGTCCTATCTGCCGAATTTTCGTCTAGTTTAGGAAGAGGATTAATATCAGCCGGCTGCGGACTCGCGATGACCCGCCGCAACTCGCCGCGCGGGCCCGACGACGGCGGTCCGCACGGAGAAAAGAAGGTTCCTTTAGAGTCAGTATTTCTATTTGTTTCACTAAAATTCGTCTCGCGGGAACAACGTATACGAAATATTATCACGGGCTGGGTGAAGAATTTTCCTGTAACCATTCAAGAAAAGCCGATCGTTTGACGGAAAGAACGATATTATTTATAATATTATCTTCCGACCGAGATAAAATATCGCTCGGTCACGATAAGTACGTAAAGTGAGAGAGAAATCATTTCCTCGCGAGAAAATTCTCTTTCATTCCGAGCGAATTTTTTTCTTTAAAATAGACACATATTCGTTGAGGAGTCTGACCGATCGTACTTGTTGATCGAAATATTCGTTCTTTCGGAGCGTACCGACGATGAAATTTGCTCGGATGCGGCGGAATTGGTTAAATTCGAAGGAATCCTTTTCTCAGCGTGACGAATGAAGAAGTTATCCTGGTGCCCTCCGCTTGAAGACTTAACGTGGAACTAAAACCTAGGCTTCGGAAGACCGAATTCCCCGTGTAGCGTTGAAGGAGCGCTTATCGCGCTCCTTTGATGCCGCAGGCGGGAGAACGTATTTCCCTTTTTCTCCGCTTGAAGACTCGAGACGTGGAATTTGAAATCCCGACTCTTCGACCACGGTCCTCGGAGAACGCAGTTCAGCCGTCGATCAATCTGATCTGCAGTCTGAACCGACCGCGGCTTAAGAGGGAGATATCCTGCGCGAGAAAGCGCACGAAAATCTGACGTCGTGGCGGTGCGGAGCGCGCACGTGCATCTTTCGAACGTGCGCACATCGCCGCGTTATTATCAAGATTATCGGCCTAATGATCGGCCGGTCATCCCACTTGTTTATGATCGCGTTTTGCTCGCGATCTTGCCCCTGTAATTAATTTAACCCGCGCGCGCGTTCCTGTCCGTCGTTTCCTTTCACTCGCGGCCGGGGGGGAGAACGCGCGCGCCGGCGAAAAGTGCGGGCGAAATCCAAACCGCTGATCAACTCGTCCTGACGTACGACGACGTACTAACCCTCTCTTTCTCTCTTTCTCACTCAAAACTCCGACTTTCGCATTACGCTCACGAATAACGGCGTTTTCCGAGTGAGTTTCCATCTCTCCACGACCGTCCATCTATCCCATCCATCCGTCCGTCCATCCTTGGATCCAGCAGGATCATTATCGATCGGGCTCGAGAGGATAACTCAGAAGCAGCGGATTCGATCGGCGGTGAAGGTATTAAGTGTACAAATTAATTGTATCATCGGTGCGCGGAGAAACGAATGTTTCGACTAATAAGCACGATTGTTAGACTCCTCGACGAATATGTATCCTCATCTCAAGTGAAACGTTTGCTCGATACGAAAGAGAATTTTCTTACGGAGAAATTATTTGTTTCATTTTACGTATCTGTCGCGACCGAATCATATTTTATCCGGTTAAAAGTTCTGATTTCAAACGACATCGTTCTTTCGGTCGAATAATCGAGTTTTCTTCAACGAGACGATGAAATTGTTACTTGACAGATAATATTTCGTGTTAAAAAACAAATAATATTATGTTGTTTCTATGAAACAAATAAATAGAGATATTAAATCTAAAGGAATCCTTTTTCTGCGCGCAGGTTCGCTCAGCGAAATAAGAGAGACGTGTACACGCGCGTGCAATGCGACAGCTCGACGAGAAAAGAGAGAGAGAGAGAGAAAGAGTGTGTGTGTGTGTGTGTGCGTGTGTCTTAAGAGATATTTTTGCGCTCGAGCGCGAACTAAGTCGCCACCGTCCTCCTTCGGGAACCAGCTTACCGAACTGCCGGCGCAAATCCGCGCCGGGCGTTATCTTAAAGTCTCTGTCTCGCGGGCGGCGGCTTAAGCTCAGCCTTAGCGAGAACAAGAGGCATTAGAGAAAACTTAATTCCACCGCGAAAGTTAGCCCCAGGCCTGCAATCTCGGTCGCGCTTCGCTCGCGCGCGATCTCGCTATTACGGCCCGCGTAGTATTCCCATACCGGCGCGCTCGATTGTATATTATGCAAACCCGAAAGAAAGAGAGACCACCTCGCTCTTCTTCTTAATCGACCCGCTCGGATTCGCAAAGGAGCGGCCTGCACGTCGTAGTTTTCGCGCAGCCTCCACGGTTTCTTCGGAGACGGCGGCGGTCATATTACGGGCGGCCGCCTCTTTGTTTATTATATCAAGGCGCACTCTCGAAAGTATCGGTGGGATTAAGGGAGTAGTGCACTCACTAAGGGTCTCCGTCTAATCTAGTAATGCGGCACGCCTAGGGAGCGAAGGGCGCGGCGCCGCGGGTCCAGGCATGCCGCGGAAGGAGCTTCATTACCGTATCACCCCGATGGGAGTCATTGTGTCACATCTCGCTCTCTCTCGGCCTTCTTGCTTAGTCATACTTGTAACTTTCTTGCCGTATTATTCCGCACCTTCTTCCCGGAGGACCACGGAGGCTCCAACTTCTCTCTCTCTCTCTCTCTCTCTCTTTTTCTCTTTCTCTCTTTCTCTCACTCGGCGTAATATTACGGTTTGTCCTCCATTTACCGTCGCCGCGATACGTCCGCTCCGCTCCATCCTTTGCCGATGAGCCGCCGTCGGTCTTTATCTATCGCGCGCGCCTTTACGCCGGCGTATGTAATTCTCCTTCTTTGGAAGTGTTGCGCTCTCGGATCGTCCTGGAATAAAATCTTAAATCAAAGCTCGAGGGTATCCGCCGCTCGGAATCGCGCGAGTGTTCACGGGGAGAAGAATAATCTGCCGGCGCGGCAAATCTCATGCCGATTTTATCGCCGATTTGATCATAAAATCTGTCAGTTATCGTTGCCACGCGGACAGCGAAACGTTTCGTTATAAGAGTACCCGATTGCCTTTCGTCTCGATCATTTTGCCGAGTCCGCGAGTTATTTTGTCGTACTGGTGGAGAAAGCTGCCGTTCGAGTAAATATTCTTAGCGCACTTCGTTCTCGAAGTAATATATTTATTTAATCCAAATAAAATAAACTACTCCGATACTCCCCGGTAAAGATTTACTTGAACGTAGTAGTTTTTTTTGTCAGTGTGAGAAATTGGCAAATTGGGAAAACGCTACTTTGTTCTGACAGCATATTAGCTGCGGTAGCGAACGACATTAGCGGTCTCCATCTCAGCTCCTGCGGCTGATCCTTCCTCTGAATGCATCACACGGAATGGCAGAAGAATTAGCTCTACGTTACGGCGAAAAGTCATTCGACTTCGAATGACTCGGCGATGACTCGGGAATTCTATTCGAAGGAATTGTTTCCAGACGACGCGCAAAAATTATCCGGCTAAAAGTTCCGCGAAGAATCGCCGATTCGTCGCCGAATCGACGTACTGATAGAGAATTGCAGTTGCACGGAAAAATAAAATGTTTTGCTCGCACAGCGAGATTTCTCGGTTACTTTACGGACAGCGCAATGATTTATTAAGAATATGAATCGCTACCAACTAAACCTTTTTGCTACAACGGTAAAATTATCTTGTAACAAGTCTCTCTGCTGTCCGCACAATAACTGAAAAATTTGTTGTGCCAGCGAAACATTTTTCCGTGTAGTCTCGACGCCAAACATATTTCATATTGACACTTTCATGTCAAGTTTTATTATCACTGACGCTACAGTAACCCTCACGAGAAAAATGGTCCTCCCGACTATTTTTGCGATTAAAGAGTACGTTCGGCGCCGAAAGTAACTATAATCTTCCATCAGCATAGAGAGAAAGATATATATATATATATAGGGAGAGAGAGAGAGAGAGACTCGCGCGTTGCACCGACTGGCCGATGATTTTTCGGGACGATCGAGTGCGCTACATTTCGCGCGGAACGGGGGGAAACTTCAGCGGGGGGGAGGGTATGTATCGAGGAGCCGTATTACTTAAATCGCGGCATCTTCCCACACGTGGATGCGTGCAACGGATAACTGCAAAGGTACGAACGAAAGAACGGACGGACGGACGGACGGATTCAGTCAGTGAGCGAAGCCGAGGCGAACCCGAGAGCCGCCCCTGTAATCACAATTGAAGGCTATTTTCTCACCGCTCTGATGATGCGCTCTGATGATGCCTACCTCGCATATAACCTCATAGGATCATCTCCATGGTGAGCATAGAGAGAGAGAGAGAGAGCCGAGTTTAGTCTTTGCCGCGGTCGTAGTGGTCGTGACGTAGAAAATAAGTATAGAAGATGATGGACGCTCGCAGTAATTCCCTCTAATAATTGAAATGTACCCGCCGGACCGCGGCCGGGCCAGTTTGCGGTGCATGCGTACGCCATATACCGG
Organism: Dinoponera quadriceps; assembly: GCF_001313825.1. Taxonomy (NCBI): domain Eukaryota; kingdom Metazoa; phylum Arthropoda; class Insecta; order Hymenoptera; family Formicidae; genus Dinoponera; species Dinoponera quadriceps. The sequence goes on along the minus strand of NW_014556881.1, from coordinate 125,151 downwards.
CCGGCCGTTGATGCATAATTGCGCATCGCCCATCAAGTCGAAAAACTAATTTCGATCTCGCCCGGTATGTATCACGCGCGAGCGCACAGAATAAAATACGATACCGCAACCCGGATATCGAGCCGGCGATATCGAGCGTTACGCTTGACATTCCGGATCGTCGGAAGCTCGACGTTCATTCGATGACGACACGCAGTGCCGTACGGTTGATCAAATAATCGGCCGGTTAATTTCGACGAGACGTTAATTTCGATTACGTTCACCGGAGAGAGAGAGAGAGAGAGGGAGAGAGAGAAACGTGGTAACGTAGAGGACAATGGCGATAGGTGGAACGATAGGCGTAAGAGGCGTCCGAGTCGATAGGGGTGACGTGGTAGCGGGGTGAGTAGCCCCCCTTCCCCCCCGCCAATATGCCGTCGTCCATACATCACGTCGGAGCGACCCGACAAACTGGGGAAACCTGACCAGAAATATGATGTCATTTATATGGTAATACATCGGAATCCCGTCATTTAGATACTTCGATGATTAATGCCCCCGACAAGACAGAGCCAGCTGGTCCCCCCCTCCCCATTCCCCTTCCATATCGCGCTGTTTCCTCGACTTTGTGTTTTTTCCCGCCGAAATCCGGACACCGTTGTCATCATAGGCGCCACTACCGAAGTCACTCCTCCTCCTCCCCCCCTCCCCCCGTTGCAAAATTTCTATTTCATCGTTGTTGCCGCTCGAGAAGCGACTCTCGTCGCCTCGTGGACGACTCCCACCCTCCACGAAACGGATAGTGGAGACCAAGTGAAGCTCCAAGACGAGGCTCGGGGATTCATTCGGCGGGCGAGCAAATGAGAGAGGAAGCGACGGAGGTAGGTGACGATGGACTCGGTGATCGATCACGCTGCGGGAGAACTTCGCGCCCGCTCGCGGACATCCCCGCCCGCTTGTAACGTTCAAAGGCACGAATCGACTCTTAAGCTCCGACAACACCCTCCTTACGGATCGACCTCGGGGCCCACCGCCGAGCCCTTACCCCCCCTCCTCGTTTGCCATCCCCGTAGACTGACGTCCCGGATACCGGTAACTCATTGGTATTCCCGGGGTGGTGTCCGCCCCTGCGAGACCTTGCGAAAAAGTGTGAACTTAATAAGAAAAGCCTCCGTGAATCGGACCGTTTTTGTTGCGCCATTTTTCCCAACAAATGAGGATCCTTACCGTAAAACGATTCGCGCCGCTGAGCGCGCAATATTAACGGGGAAACGTGACGAGAGAGAGGTGGACGGTGAAGCGGTCGGAGTCACTCTCATACGCTGGGAGAAAAGAGGAAGTTAAAAATTTATTTGCGAAGTATAAGGTTTATCTCGCGGGAATAAACGTTTGTTTAAATACGGCGGGGTAAAATGTTGTTCCTAGCGGATGAAGCGATCGGTGAGAAAACTTAAATATATTTCACGAAAATATATCCCGTCGTCGCTGTCGAATTGTCTTCGAAGTAATAAATATTGAAGATGTCGCGAGTAGCATTTCAATTCGCACGATCTCTGTTCCTTTCTCTCAGTGTGTATTTATAAATGCTTAAACTTGTCCGCTCTGCCTCCTGCGAGCTTAATTATTTTACGCGAACGACAGGCAAATCGGCTGTGCGTTTCGAATCGAAGATATCACGCGTAAATTAGTATTGGAATGTTAACACGTTGAATATCGTGAGAATCGCCGCAGGGAAAGCAAAATTAGCATCAATTCACGCGTATTCTCACGTATGAACGAAGAATGTAATTTTATATAAAGATAAAATCTTCATGCATGAAAAAATTCTATATAGTCCCACTAAGAATATCATATTCTCCTTATTCAAGAATAATCTTCGCGAATCCCGAGGAAGAAATATCGGATATAGAAAGAACGATATCTCTATATTTTTCGTAGAATTGCGTGGAATTTCTTCATTTAAGCAAGTTTCACCTTCATTCACAAGACATTCTTTTTCGTACGTTAACCGCTGTGATATTACAGCGTCTTGTGTGTGTGCGTGTGTTTACGAAATATAATTAATTACATCTATAAAATTGCCCGTACGGTCAATAAAGGACCGATGGGACGAGATAAGAGATACACGTGCTCTGAATTACATTGATTTTACCTTCAGTGATTCAATCGTCAGACGTTTGTAACATTAATAGGAAATTAGGGCGGCGCTCGACGAAGCGGCCGAAGGTATTTCACGTACGAGAGACTTGTAACGTGTGCAGAGCGCAGTCGAGACGAGACGGTTTTCGCGATCTCGCATCGGACAGCCGATATCGATTACATCGCGGATATCGGGACGTCGCTGAGTCGCGGCGCGGAAAGATGACAAGCGCTGAACTTAGTGGGTAATTGTGCGGTTAGGAGAGCCCTTCTTGCGATGTAATGAAGGAGTCGTCAACGAGGCCTATCTACACTCAATTAGCGTGATTACACGTTCCCTCCTTTCATCGTTCCGAATACCCCCGCTGCGACACCCCGCGCCCTGTGGAAAGGCGCTGGCGTGTAATTGCGTGACACGCAAGTACCTAAAGCGCGCGCGCGTTTCCGAGATTGAGCCGTCATAAAGCGCTGTAAAAGCGCCTCTATTAGCGGCCGATCGTCCGACCGCGCTTTCCTAACGAAGCATTTTTTATCGCTCAATTAAGGCACACGCGACGAGCCGCGTTGTCGATCCCGGAGAATCGTCGGCGCCGCTTTGTGCCACGAAAAACGTGGCGTGGGATGTGGAAAGACCCGCGCGTTTTAACTTCTTTTTATTATTTTCCTGCGTGATTAAACGAGTAAAATTGCCGAGGCTGAAGAAAAGAAAATGGGGGAAACTTACCGTACTTTCCAACTGCGAGATATGTTCGAAAAACAGGAATCTTCGGCGATAATTTTTACGCTGAGAGGAAGCGAAATTTGGTCGATTCTGCGAGGATAGTGTGTAATCTCGTGATTAATTGATATCAGCGAAATCTCATAGAGTCGTTATCGTTATAACTTCATATTCGACTTGTAATACTTTCGTAACGTACTTGACGATGCGGAGGAGGACTCGGCCGCCTTTCCTCGGCCTTAACTGCCATCGCGCGGGTACATCGTAAGTTGCGGCGGTGGACTCGCTCCTCTATTTCGTCGGTATGGCAGGTCTCATCGATTCGGAGAGACGGACGGGCGGATAGATGGTGGTACACTTGAAAGAGGCCGAGCGTGACGTTCGAACGAACCCATAAGTGAGCGATCCGCTTACAAGTGCATTGTACTGGAAAAGGGGGCGAGGGGAAGGGCAGAATAAATTTCTGAAAAATTGCTCTCCCCTCTGTATCTCGAAAATGTCAGAAAATCGAATCTTTTACGTTATTCGAACGGATAATCAAGTGGTAAAATAATGAGCGATTCATATCGAAATCCTTTTCATTTGACTAAACAATCATCCGTGCAAGATTAGAAAATGATTGAAAATTAAGGAAGATATCGATTATACTTCTTAACGGGCGAATATGAAAAATTTTCAGAATGATTGATCAGTGGATTTCTTGTCAACTAGATGCATCAGCGACCTCTTGTCTCGTGCGTGTATTGATTGTCAGAGGAATATTGAAGTTCTTCGTTTTCATTGACACGGTGCAACGGAGAATGAGGATATCATATTTCGCGTCCCTCGTGTCCCTTGGAACGTCTCTGATTAAGACTCGCGTAAATCCCATTAGGGTCTAATACCTAACGCGTAATACATGCTGTATTTATTTGGGGTCCTGAGTACACGAGGTCTTGATGGAGAACCAAGCGACACACACGCGGGCTGGACGATTCGTAGGTATCATATCCTACCGTGTGCGTGCAATATGTTCACACATTCGGCGCGACGCGCGACATAATCGCTTCCGTTATTGCGCGCGAGTCGACGAATGAATGAAAGGGGACCGTTTGTTTGCGCGGATTATAATTGAGGTGTTGGAAGAAGCGCGCCTACGTGTAGGCAAAATTCTCACGGCGTGCCCATCGTATCACTGCTTTTGCTCGGGTTGCCCAGGTTGCCGTCCGCCAGGTGCAACGCGTCGTTGGAACGAAAGAAGCAATATGTACGACACCTTACAAGGTGTTTTTGAGACGTGCAAGACGATTTATGCGCGACCACGAATACAAATTATCACTGACGTGAAAATCATCGATGGATTTATCATGAAATAAAGAAAAATATTTACTTGTTTAGTCGCCTTTGGAATTTATTCAACGCGTGTTAGTCGCCTTTTGACATCTTTCTCAAATTGTTTCTCATTTTATTATTATTTTTCCTTTTAATTTAACAAAATTAGTATTTCGTGTGATAAAATTCGAATTATTAATGGACTTGTAAAACAAACGAAAAAATTTACTTATTTGATCGCCTTCGGGATTTATTAAATGTATATTAGCGCTAATTTGATATCTTTCTCAAATTGATTCTCATTTTATTTTCTTTCTTTTTTAATTTAATGAAATTAGAACTTGTACGATAAAATTCGAAAGTTATCTGACCGTCGATAATAATAATTACTGTAGTTGGAGTGTTGATTTTTAATAATTCGTACGATACCGAGACTTCTACAAATGATGCCGGGATACGCAGATACACCCGATAATGTGAACAGCAGCGAATAAAACGCGTCCGATATAGGTATGCGTCATTTGTAGGAGCTGCTCATAAATATTCGCTACTTTACAGCGAGGAGGCTGTGGAAGAAGCGCCGGAGTAGTAGGATATCGCTCGGAAAATATGAAATGGCCCTTTAAGACTGTTACTGCCAGGATCAGAACATTCAGGAGCAGATGGGGAGTTGTTCGCTCGCCTCTTATAACGCGTAACATCGGTCGGAGGAGAGTTTAAAAAGCTATTTCACGGCGGCAGGGTGCATCTGTTTTGAAAATCTCGCGATTTTAAGAGACACGGGGGAAGAGAGAGACCTGGGGGAGAGGGCTCGACTTGTCAGCCGCTTTAAGGGTTCGCGCATCCCCGCGAGTCGCACCCTAAAAATCATTGGATATGCCAAGAGTCCTTGTTACCGTGTCGGAGTGTACTTTGCGGGATCGACTGCCAACACCAACTGTTGTAAGATCGGCCACAATTCGCCCACTTCGCGCCGTGCATAATTATATCCTGCCGGCGGGATACTTGTATCAATTTCCGGCTTAAGGACCCACTCATGGATTTTATCTCAAATTTTGTCGCTCTGCGTCTTATATGTCGCGACCTAGATAGATACGTATCATTAATTATGTTATCGTACGATATCCCGACGATGACGGCTTATCATTCAAGCTTTAAGACCTGCCGGTGGAAAGAAACGACGACCGGCAAAATTCTTGCCGGTGTTACTTGGGCAACCTTCGAAATCCATCGTGCAGAGTCACAATTCGCTTGAAATGAAGAAACACGATGAGACGGAAAACAATTTACGAAAGTAATAAATAATGTGCGAAATTAATACGCGCTTATTAATAAATCCCGAAAGTGACGTTCCGAGTGAACTTTTTTTTAATTTTATCACGTGTCCGTTGGTGATTTTCGATAATAATTTATACCTCGTTTCACGGAGAAAAATTTCGAGTTGTACGGTAAGATTATTAAGGAGGAAGAGAAGGAAAGGAAAGGATCCGTCGAGCGTGGGCAACGTTAACACGCGAGGAAGGTGGACTACTCGCAGGCGTTCGCGTGAGAGACGTCACGTTCGAATTTGAGGGGCGGATGATTTGAACCGCGAATAAAAATCACCGCGTCCGATGCTCCGGCTTTGAATTTCAAATCCGGTCCGCGGGTTACCGGAGAAACAGAAGTGGTTCTCGCAAAAACGTTCTCGACGTCACGACACACGCGTCACGGAAAAGCGTCCGGATGGGCGACGAGCGGTCATGTCCGGTACGGAACGGGAATATATTAAATTAAACACGGCCGCCGCACGAGAGACGCGAAGCTCCCATAAGGGAGAACCTAAATGCTTATACGCGGATTCAGATTAGCTTGAAGAATTATGAAGCGAGTTAAATCAGCCGCGAGATTAGATCGGTAGAGGTACTGTTATCTACCGCGCTCCGTCGCTCCCTCCAGTTATTTGCTACATTAAGATAAGAATTCTCTGGCTAGCGTCGAATTTACGCTGACTTATAAGCGCAGCCGAAGGACGAGAACGCCCAGGTCCTACGTATTATTGCAGATAATCGTGAACAGGGAGAGTTATACGGCGCCACGATAGAAAGAGAGAGAGAGAGAGAGAGAGAGTGAGAGTGAGAGAGAGAAGGGGGGATTTATATTCACTTGATATTATTTCTCACGCTTAATTTTTTACAATTCATTGACTTCCGAGGACCAGCCTTACAATGCGGCTCGTCTATCGATCGAATTATGTCAAGGAATCATTATTCTGCAAAAATCTACTTTTTTTTTATGACGTCACTCACTTTTTATCACTCACTCACGACGCCGAAAATGTATTTTAATGGAATAAAAATCAAATTAGTAGCCTCGCTTCCCTAACCTGTGTTCTATCGAGGAAGTCATCAGAGTGCGTCTGATAATACGGCCGGGGACTGTGTATGACACATGACGGTGCGAAGTGCTTCTATTCGCGTCGAAGGTGCGAAAAGAGACGCGTCTCGGGCAGAGAGCGTCTCTCGCACGTCCTCCGTCCTCGATCGATGAAAAGTGGACGGCATTACTGTGCATTCTATCCGAAGGGTCAGTTGACCGGCCGAGCGTCCGAGCGTAAAGGTATTCGAGGCTCAACGGCCAATGCTTCGTATACTGCCGGGGGAGGGGGGGGGGAATCCTCGAAGGGGTGCTCCGGTGTGACACCGGCGCGGAAGAAAAGACCCTTCCGGCCTTTCCGAGATCGCAGGGTGCGACACCTCATTTCCTTATCTTTAACAGGCCGTTACTCCTCCGTGCTTCGTTTCTTGACGCTCTTTTATCTGTATACCCGCGGGAAAACGCGCCACCGAGGGGCGCTCCTCCTCCGATCGACATGTTTCGCCGCTGCCGCCTGTGAAGAAGGAACTAATTAGCGAGATCTCGGTCAAATTTGCCGACACTCGTGCGTTTCCGTGATTTTTGCTTTCCCGCGGGGATGTCCCGGGGAATTCCTCTCTTCAATCCGCGTGTCTTAATTTACCTTCCGTACGAGGTGACAAAGAAAACACGAACGCGAGAGAGAACGTGAAAGTGTGGGAGTTGCCACGCGTCGCGGTGCAGTCATGTAAAACTGGCTGGATAGTCTCGAAGGAGAGAGAGAGAGAGAGAGCAGCGATTCGCTCTGCGCCCGCTCTGCCCTTCTGAAAAGACACGAACCGTAAGATACGATACTGGAAAGCAGAAATCATCAGTCAGGCCGAGGATTCTACGGAGGGTGATGTCCGATGTCTGGCGTTCGCCCGCCGGCCAATAACACCCCATTCACCCTCGCCCCGAGTCGCGCGCACCCCGGAATCCCAAAGTCGTCGCGCCCAGTGAAAAATGATCTTCCCCAAATTGCTCGCTTACATGATAAATATACTGCCCTCGGCCTATATATTGCCTTATACCGTAAGAAGCGTGGTGTCGCATCAACATCGTCGGGTTGTTTTGCGAATCGCGTTGTCTCCTTACGCTCTGACAATCGCGACCCTTCGAAAGCGTCGCAGCGCGAAGTAACGAAACAGAGATGCTGATTTTCAAACGCTCGAATCGACTTTGCGCGCGCTACATTTCCTCACGCCTTTACCGCCCATCAACGATAGAGATTATATAGTCATCTTCCGTCCCAATTATATCCTTATCTCGGTTTTAACGAGAAAGATAACATACGCAAAGATTTCTTCGAATTTACCGACACTTTCTTCATTGAAACAAATCTGCTTTTTTCTTTTTATGAGAGTAAACAAACGTTTGATTCGACAAACAGGATTGGTTTGGTTTCTCATACGGTGAATATCTTCCACGTAACAAGTCTTCAAGTTTCCGCATATTTCTCGTATTTTCACGGAAATTTTGCAACAGCCGTCACAAAAGCGGTAAGTGATCTGAGAAAAGTAACGTTAAGTTCGAAAGACAAAATTGATTAAATTCGAAGAAATTTTCTTCCCAGTGTAGTCACAAATACCAAAACCGATTTCCCTATCGGTGCGACGGCATGTCGCGCATCTCGCGGAATACCGAGGCGATCATCGTCGTCGTAACTGCTCGACTTTACCCACCACAATTAACACATTTGTACGGGATGACCGTTTGTTGTTATCCGCCGGTATCACGGAAGACAAATGTCCCCGGCACGGGATACCGTTACGCGCACCACCCTCGATACTGTTAACCCCGAAGAGGAAAAAAAGAAAATCTGATCTCCGTCCCGATCTCTCGGACACCTTAACAGAGACGTAAAGAAACTGCGGGCGTCGCAGAGGTGCGTAATATATTACCGGACGCTGCTCTCACCGTTACCTTGTACCTCCCGGGACTGTCCGCTTGTTGCGGTTGTTGTAAAAATGAAGATCGCAGCGCAGATCAACGATGGAGGGGGGGGGGGGGGGGGAGGATAGTTT
>NW_014556881.1:109012-116591 GCF_001313825.1 Dinoponera quadriceps | reverse complement strand
GGGGGGGGGGGGGGGGAGGGGGAGGATAGTTTCGATGCGGCGCGAGATTGTAATGGAGAGAATCCTCCCGTGCCACCGCGTTGCAACTATTTTACGACACCTTCGTCCTCGTCCCCCCCCCGTCCCCCCTCGTCGTGGTAAAGCTGCGTGGATACGCACACACACAGGCGCGAGAAACAAAAGCAGCGTAACGAAACGGCGCGCGATACATCTCGCTTCCTCTCTCTCTCTCTCTCTCTGTCTTTTTATAACTTTCCGAAGCCATTTCCGCGATTTTCTGCGCATTGCGCGCAGATATTCGCAGACGTAGCGATTTTCCGGAACGGAACGGACGGGAGTACGCGCTTCAACGAGCGGACGCGCCACCACCACCGCGGTAGCAATAATTCTAATATATAGCAGTTGTCCGCGCGGTACAAAGCACCACCACCACCGTGCGGTTTGCGGCTTCGGACGGGGTCCGGTGCGCGGCGTAACGAGGAAATCGTGCAATTTTCAACTACATACCAACAAGTCTAATGTGTATTATGCGCGTGTATATAATATATATATACATATACATGTATATATATATATATATACATATATATGTATACATAGATATATATATGCGCACACACACACACACACATTTATATGTATATATATATATATATATATATATAAGCAAAAGCCGAGAACGGATGGATCGACGATGCGAGGCCATGTATATGCGATTGTGCCTCGGTAATTCTCGATATCCTGTCGTCGGCGGGGCTCTCGTGGGGAACGTGGGACGGGGATCGGCGAATCGATCCAGCCGGGCATACCAATCATTGCCGTAATACGCGCACCGATGACACCTCCTCGCTATCCTCGCCTTCTCCACCGTTCGTTCGTTCTTTCGCCGTCGTAAACCCGCGCACGCCTGCCTCGCGTCGGGCTCCAGACCGTTCCCTTCCTTATCCCAATTTTGTCTCGTGCAAAACGTCCGGCACGAGTCCACGGTCAACGGGGATCTTGGTCGGAATTCGCGGGGAACAACGCGAAGCCGCGCGAGACGAGATACCTCTTCGGTGAACCGAGATGGGAAAGTCGCGCCGTCGCGCGTATACAAAAGCTTAACTCGTAATTGAATGACCGAAGATACGGTGGATAAATGTAGTTCGAGGCGTGTATGTCTCTTATCTCGTTTAATTAACTCGCTGTTGGCCGTATGACCGATTTTTCAAGCGCAGTCGATTATACTTTATGCGTAACTTAATGAGACGCGATAGTATCTTCGACCGTCGTGGCATTCAACCAGCGTTGAAGAGATCTGTGAACCGTGTATACTCGTTTTGCAAGAACACCGGCAGTTCTCTGATTAAAGTTTGAATAATCTAATACACTCGGCACACCGCGTTTTCCTCTCTTTATATATTTTTCCCGGCGATTTTTCAAGATCGCACGGCTGAACTTTTTCCGGCACACTCCGAGATCTTTCTCGGAGGGTATGCCTTCCAAAGATTCGTTCTCCCCCTTACCTAATCGCCACGCTCTTCCGACACTCGGTTAGTTATGACTCGGTTTTCCCTGTCCCCGCAAAACTAATAATTTAACAATTATCGTCACGATCTCCGCGTCGCCGCTTGTCGAGCTCGTTCATTTATACTTCGCTTAAGGCGGTTGTGTAAAGTGTTTTTTTTTTTTACTTTTATATGGCTCATCAAAGAGGCCATTTATACATTTGCTACGTATTGCAAAAAATTACATTTTTATACTTGCAATTACATTTACTTCGCAAAGTAACAAATATTAATTAATTAATATTTAAAAGAAGTTGCATTTAAAACGAAGCTAAAATAAACACTTATACACACAATATTACAAATTTTAACAAGTTCACCTCTACAAATTTATCTCTTATTTTTCTTATTAACGTTTTGTTTTTTCATAAAAATTTCACACGTAGTTTAGGATATATCAAAGTTGAAATTTAAAAGTAGCATCCCTAATCTCAAGGAACTTGTGAAAAGTGTCAGCTTTAGTTGCAAATATTTCAGCTCTCGAATGGTCAACCTTTTTCTAATTGCATGACCAGTTAGATAACATTTCAATGTATATGTGGGGCAGATTTCATTGAATTCTTACGAAATTCACTTCAGGATGCAACTATCGTAAGAGATACATGAGGAAATTCTGAAAAACACGTCGTTCAGGTCGCATGCAAGCTATTTCCGCAAGAACGAAAACGATCGCCAAACCAGAACGAATTAAAAACAATCATTCACACACAGAGAAAAAGGCTTCTTTAGATTTAATAATTTTGCTTATTTGACTGAAATATATATCATAGAAACAACTTATACAAAATATTATTCGTTTGAGTAAAAATTTTATAGTCCCAATCAAGAAAACTCGATTATTTGACAGAAAGAACGCTATTATTCGAAATAATCGTTTAACCGAATGAAATATTATTTCACGACAATAAATATGTAAAATGAGACGAATAATTTATAAGAAAATTACCTTTCGTTTCAAACAAATTTTTCGTTTCAGATAAAGATACATATTGCCAACGATGAAATTTATTTGGACGCGATAAAATTGATTAAATCCGAAGGAATCTTTGTCTCCGTGGAGAATTCCAGCGAAAACCACTCGCCGAAGGATCCTTTCCGCGCGGCGGATTGAGGATCTCGTCGGTCAGCGATCAAGAGAGAGAGAGAGAGAGGGTGGCAGCGACGTTCGTTAACGTATTTCCAGCGGTCTGGCACACCGGGATCGGTGTGGGTGCGGTCGTGTACTGGCCCTGTCTCTTCGTTCCCATTTCAATCTCCAATACCATTCATGCGTTTTGATGTAACCACCTCGGCGAAGTGACGACGTGGACGTGGCGTACGCGCGCGCTCGCTCGCTCACGCACTCACGCACGCACGCAGCCAGGCAGGCAGCGCGTACAAGCTCATAAACAAAACGACCGCGTTTTATTGGAATGTCAAAGCGGAATATTGGTATTCTTCGCGAGGACTCCCCAAAATATGTACGTCCGCGAGTTGCATGCTAATGACCGATGCGGGAACTCACGCGGGACGAGTATCGGCCTCTCTATCTATCTTTCTCTCTTTCTCTCTCTTTCTCGCATCCGGTTGTCAGCGCTCGAGTCGTTAGATCAGTGGCGCCATGGCGGTTGATAGCCACTTGGAGGCTCACCTTTCCATTCTAACTTTAGCTTCTCCGACCTGGGAGCGATGTCTTTTACTCTCCTACTCTCTTTCTATCTTTCTATCTATCTCTCTTTCTCTCTCTTTCTCTCTCCCTTTTTGTCCCGCATGGAAATCGCGAGCGGCGAAGGTATTGCTTCCCCGGCCGAGTAGTCTCGACCTAAATATTCCGCCACGTCCAACTGTCCTCGAGATTTACTCATATAAATATCGAACCCCGGGCTCTCTTCTGCTCTTCTGTTCTCTGCGAATGCCGAGACGCGTTACAAGCGACACCTTATCGCGCGGCTTTTCCAACGTCGTCGAGAAGCCGACTCCCGCCGCCGATCGATTCTCGCCGAATTCGCAATCGAACGCCGCCTGTGACGCAACTTGCGTAACGAAACGCCATACCTTTTGCAATTGTCCTCGCGCAACGCAGACTCGGCGCGCTCGACGCGTAATGATCGTCGGGGAATCGACGGGCGCGTTGCCGCCTCGGGAACGAGGGAAATCTCGATCTCGAGTCAATCGATAGCTCGGGTATGGTAATGCGCGAGAATCGGCACGAGAATCGGTCGTTGGTCTAATAGACGCCGGCGCGCTCATCACCCATTTTGCCCGGCAGAGAGAGAGAGAGAGAGAGAGAGAAACGTCTTTCGCACAGTTTCCCTCGTCTCGGGGGAACTTTTCCGGAAGGGGCATTTCATCGTAAATATCGGCACCCTCCCCCCGGTTACAGACGGACGGACAGAAGCTGCCGTGTTGCTACGCACATCGATCGCGCGGCGCGCGCGATCAATATTGCGAATCGCGCGCTCGCAGTGACCCCCCGAAGGTGCGCCCCGAATAATCCCTTCTCACCGAGCTTGAATTCAAGGGGAAAAATCAACAAGAATAATATAAATAAAATATAGAAAAAGTAACGGAGTAAAAATATGCGAGTAGAGCGACGTTAAGAGAATCTAATTGACCCGGCCGTCTCCCGGGCGTGAATAAAATTGTTCTCCCGCATTGACGGATGTTCGTTAACGCGACGATCGACTAAGCGAAAACCGCCGATGGCCGGCGTGTCGAGAAGTCCTGACGAGCGTCCTGGTAACGCCGATATATTACGACGCGATAATCATCGCGCAACGCCGCGATAACGATCTCGGGTCACGATCCCGTCACCGTTTACGTTATGTCAGCCCGAAGCGGCGCGATTCGCGATTACGATCTCCATGTCGTTCCGAACGGACAGGTGGTTGTGACGACGTTGTCCTCGGTCATCGCACGCTGAATTTCTACACCGCACGCACCATCCGTGCTCCCGACGCGCTCTCTCCCTGGCCGATCACTCATTCCGTCATCGCCGGCTCGTTAAACGTGAGTTATCAGAGCGTTATCGGGCTCTCTCAAGTCGAATCAGTGAAGATGTCGCTGATTTAATGAGTAACGCAGCACCGTTAATCAAGTGCACCGGTAATCAGTGTTCGCTCATTCCCAGTGGAAGCATTTGCTTCCACTTTGCTCCTTCGTTTTGTACCTCATTCATCTTGGCCGCTGGAAGATTGAAAATTACTGTTACGAATCACATAGAAGAAATATATGTGTAGAAAAAAAAAATTTATATATACATACATGCATACATATATATATTCTTCTTCAGACTTTCCCGGTAAAAATATTCATTACTATTGACAGACTCCTTCAGCGAAATGTCACTCATTTACAGTTCTGTACTTACGTGATTATGACCCACCCGTGTTGACTATCGGCTACTTCAGGTGATGATGCACTGATTGCATTTTGGAGAATCGGCGGGCTCGGTGTCGGCTGTTGCAGATCGAAATCACGGGCGCACGAAAACGGGAGGAGTCGCTCCTGTCTCTTTTCAGTTTGATTAAGATATTAGAGGGCGCGCGACTCGGCGAATCGGTATGTATGGCAATGGCGATACGTAGTAACGTAATTGTCGTAACCCGATCCCGTATGGTAATGCGCGAGTCGCGGCAGCGAAACAGTCGGGCGGGTTGGCGCGCGAGTTAGAATAAGAGAGAGAGAGAGAGAGAGAGAGAAAGAGAGAGATGTTTAACCCGGAGCTGACGGAGAGACGCGTATTGTTATTTTAATAGGCATTATTTGATTTTAAAGTTCAGTGAATGCCAGTGTGTTCTTGAAGGGGGATGTGATTGCTTTGCCGATAGGGTCCCGAACCCTGTTATTCCCTTCCCCGGTCCTTCCTCCCCCGCATTTTCCACCGCTGGCTACAGCAGCCCTTGGCCGCTCGTCAATCTACCAGCACGGCGCGCGCCTGGAAGTCGAAAAATTGCCATGTTCTCTCGGAACGTGCGCAAGAATGCAGACGGCGGGCAGGAAAGGCCGCCTCCTCGCGAGAGGAAATGCGCCCGCGGACGAAAACGATTCGTCGCACGTCCGCCGATCGAAATTTCTACGTCATTGCCGCGAAGATGTGTGCAAGCGGCGAAAATACCCTCCGCGAGCTCGTCCGTCCGCTCGCTCGCTCGTCCGTTCGTTCGCTCGTGATAATCAACAGGAATAAATATGTCCCGGCGAGCCCTCTTGGGAACAGAGGAGCGCACGAGGAGACACAATCGGATATCCGGATATTTCGGACGCGATTCGCGACACGTCTTGCGACTGTGCGCGAAGGAGGAACGGCTTCGTCGTCCGTTCTTTCCTCTAAATTAGCGACGAGCGCTAAGAAAGGCCCGCCGAATCGTCGCCCCGGTGTACCGGTTGATTTGCTACAAAGGGGATGAAATAGACGGAAGCGAAGGGGGATGATCGAACCACTAAACTCGCGTCTAGTAAATAGAATCCAATCAACCCCCCAGTTGCTGTGGCCGATCGGTCAGACTTTCTGTCAAAATAGGTCGTCGGCTGTGCGAGTTTCCGGCGAGAAATTTTTTCTTTTCTTCTCCTCGAATTTTCCGACGAGCATATGCGTGTGTGCATGCGTGGAACTTAAATTCTTGCATCAAGCGAAGTGCGAACGTTAAGAAGCTTGCCTTGCGAGTTTCTATGATTCCACAGAACTTGGACGGTCCTCCGCCCCGAGTGGAAAAATGCCAAAGGGAAAAACTAGTCATAGAAACCGGGCAGTTTTTACTGTCTTGAATTAATTAGTAACTATTCAAGAAACTGTCCGAAAAATATTGACTATTATTTCTTGGCCGGTTATTTGCCATAAGCTATTAAAAAAAAATATATAGTAAGTTAATACTGGACAGTTTCCATCCAGCGAAACTCTTAAAATTCTGGCTAGTAATTTTTGGTCGGAAACCCGGCAAAATAATAAGTGAAATAGTAAAACAAATGATGAAAATCTTATAAGGAACTGATCAGAAACTAGTTAGTTTTGCTATCCAGTTGCTGTCGAAGCAAGTCTCCCAAACTCATAAGTTTGTGGCCAGTAAAACTGACGAGGAACAAGCTAGTTGGGGAATTACCTGGACAGTTACCTGGACTAGGTTTAACCTGTCTTAATTTCTACTTGGGGCGATACAAGAGAACTGAAAAATACAATTCTTACTTAAATCTCCGTCAGTTTTAAACGCAGATTCCGACGAAGCCCGGCGAATATTACTGGCTGTATCGACTCGATGCGGACGTTTTCGAAATTGCAACGTGATTACTCAATTAGATTGATTTTAATCCTTTCCGATGACGGGGAATTAGACGTTGCGTGACGCGATCGCAGATGATACGAAGCCAAGACACGCAGGATAATTCTACATGCGGCGCTAAATGAAACGTCACTGTGTAATCGATCGAAATGCTCGCGCTGCTGACAACGACGCGATGAAACGAGTGTGTCGTCAAGGAAAAAGGAAAAAAATGTCTCGACGAGGATGTGCGCGCAGCTTGCGCCGTAAGAGAAGCAGGACGACGTGGAGGACGAAGAGATTATTCCGGCCTGAGCGAAGATGGCAAGGCATAATTAAGTAACGCGGAAGGGAGGGTGCCAGGATAGCGTAACTGCGAGCGCTTTTTTCCGAAGGCACTGGGGGGTGAAGAGAGAAAAAGAGAGAAAGAGAGAGAGAGAGAGAGAGAGGAAGGGAGAGAGGAGCGGTTTTTTTCCTTTAATGTTAAAAAAGTTACGCTAATATGAGGGACGACGGCGGGAAAAAGCAATTTGTTTCGCTAATCTTTCTCGCCGACAGACGTAATTGAAACCCCGACGCAATTATGAATCGCGAGACAGGGGGGTCGCTGCTCATATGCGCGCGCGCGCGCGAAGCCTCACCTCCGCTTTTTCGATATATTCGATATGAACGACCGATCGATTTAGCTACGTCCGTTGATGATCCTGTCGATGTATTAATAAATTCAATTCGCGACTTAGTTCGCTCGGCGAACTGAGCGAGACGGACAGAAAGAAAGAAAGAAAGGGGGAGGGGGGGGGG
>NW_014556881.1:103694-108949 GCF_001313825.1 Dinoponera quadriceps | reverse complement strand
GGGGGGGGGGGGGGGGAATTGCCGTTCGAATTAATATTTCGTCGTGGCCGCAAGCCGTGAGGGAATGTCAAGTGACGGGAAAAACGAAACATCTCGCGGAACGCGAAGTCCGACCGCAAATCGCGCCGTTTCGGCCGCGCGTTTCAGCCGTGAGTTCTCTCATCAATTATCCCGCGATATAAAATACATTTCCGATACACGAGCGTGTCGGAGAGAGGATCTGTAAACCGCGTGAGGGGAATGAATTCACAGGAGGAAGGGGGGAGGGGGGGAGGAAGATTCATTAAGTGAAAACCGATGGTGAAACGAGCTTAGCCATTACGAGAGGGCGGACGGAAGACCGGAACGTCGGCCGTCTCGAAATATTTCACCGAGACTTATCTCTCTCTCTCTCTCTCTCTCTCTCTCTCTCTCGCTCGCTATCGGTGAACTTTTTAACTCTATTTATTTCGCGCCACCGGTGCAAAGACTCATTCGGTTGTTATTATTTATTACCGTATCACGCGGCGGCGCTTGCGGAGGGGAGGGGGGAGCCTGCGAACCGAGTGAGGGTGGGTGAGCAATAATCGCCAACAATAAACGCGAATCGCACTTGATTATTATGATTGTCCGACTCCTTTCTGTAGCACCCTCAAATAACTTCGTTTCTCGTTAGTAGCCGGGCTCCCCCTTATGCCGCGGAAAGCGGAGGGAGAATTTGGCACGAGAAGCGAAGACGAGAGATGAGAGACAAGAAGAACGGGGTGATGGGAGGGTTGAAGAGAAAGCCGGGAGGAGAGAAGGAGGAGGAGGAGATGGTGGTGATGGTGATGGTGATGGAGGACAGGCAGAAAGCGCGACGAGAGAGAGCGTTTCCGTTCGCGAGATCCGAAGGTCGGAGGGTGAATGACAGCGGTGCAATTTGAAAAATTATAGGAGCCGCGTACGCTTATACGGTAACCCCTCGTACTCTCTCTCTTTCTCTCTCTCGCTCTCTCTCGTGCCCCATGGGCAAATACCCCGTACGGGCAGAACCGTGCTTGCCCTTTCGATCCGCGATACAATATCGGGATATCCGCTCGGGTGTTCTCGTTCGAATGTTCGTTAGACGAAATCCCCGATGCACGAAGATTCCTCTTATCGGCGCGCGGTTTATTCAACGATCATCCTTGTTATTCGATCGTGACGTTTCCATCTGATTTTTCACCGGGTTTTTCAAAGTGGAATATCGGTGTATTGTAACCCTCGCAAGCACGGATACGGGTCACTCATGATCCCAGCAAAGGAGAGAGAGAGAGAGAGATTTTGTTTATTATGTTGTTACATAATATTTTTGGATATATTCTTTATTGTTCCACATAATTTCGGTGCCCCTTCCTGGTTTGGATATATTCATACTTTCGGACCGCTCACGATCCCGTCTTTCTGTTCGCATCTTGATGTTCCACCTTTTCTTGCGAGGGTTATGACTGGAAAAAAGTGAACGCAGATACAAGTGTAACACTGCGATCAGTAGAATTTTGCGGGAAGGACTCGGTTAATAGTGTAGCCGGTAGGAATACTGCAGATTTTGCAGTGGGATCTCACTTTCGCCGGCCAATCAATGAGGTGCGAGACTGTAAGAAGAGCTATGTGAGGGTGTTTTCGCTGAAAATCAATGAGCGCTCACTGATATCAGTGAACCATGTTTCACCGATTGAATCGGAAACATTGCTGCTGTTTCGCTTTAAGAGAAAGACATTAAAGGAAATTACAGTTATTTTCGGCCTCAGCTCTAGTTCTTCTACAGTTTCAATCACAAAAAAATAATAGTCGTTGTATGCACGTAAGATTATCGTCACATTACGCTGACATTATAATAATATTTATTAGAAAAATGGTTTTCCTGATTGCTATTCTTTCTCTATAGCGATTACAATTACAAACGCCCGTTACTTTTCTCTCAGGGTGACTTTCATCAACCCCTCCGGTTAATGTAATCAACGATCAACTCAACGGAAGTAACCAATCGCCATTGGCCAATTAGCTGAACTGATCAATAATGCGACTGGTCAATTTCGTTGAGAGTTAATCGTCGATTAGATTAATCAGAGTTTGGTGGCGAAAGATCTCTCCTGCTCCGTTTCTACCGTCATGATTTAAATCTAATCGACGATTAACTCAACGGAATCGACCAGATCGCATCGATCGGTTCAGCTAATTGGCCGACGCGCGACTGGTCAATTCCGTTGAGTTAATCGTCGGTCAGATTTCAACCATGATGGTAGAAACGAGTATATTTAGACATTCTCATTCAGAGTCTCCCCCCTCCTCTCTTTCTCTCTCTTCTGCTGATTCGACCACAAATTAATGTCAGGCTCAAATCGAAAATATCCTATATAATATTAACAGGTTTCTTCCTTTTTTCTATGTTTATCACTGAGCTATATAAACGTTTTAATTTCTTCTGTGATGTATTAAGCGTTCTTAGAGGGCTCGCCTTAGAATGTTAACAAACGCCTTATCTCTCTCTCTCTCTCTCAGAATCGACGCACCCCGCAACCGGCAACCCCCATTCCGCGCTCGAGATTCGCCAGGTTAACTTGACATGTCGCACGATATCATCTCGCGATGTCTTCTCCTCCATCCGCCGGTAATCGGTGGCGCGTCGCTACTAAGCGATACAACACGCGTAACTACTTAGAGGACACGTGCAGCCAGTAAGTCGGGCACACACACACACATACGCGCGCGCTCTTCGAAGGCCCGATCGTAATCTTTCTGTCTCAGGTACCGGGCGCGTTTCGGTACGTGTTTGTCGGAAATTCTCGATTACACGGAGGGCCAGTTTATTACGAACACGTGGGAGGATTCGGCGGCGCGCACGTAACACCGTAGGTAATAATACGTGCGCCGCGCGCGCCGATGCGGTAACGCCATAAGATAGAGTCTCATTATTGTCGGTACAGTGTTCCTAAATTGCCGCCCCGAGCCGGAGACGACCGGGAGCGAGAGAGATAGAGAGAGGTGGCGGGCGGTGGTTCGGCCGGGTTTCGTGCGCGACTAACTAACGGTGGACCAATTAACTTTCAATTAGAGAACGGAGATAACTCTTATCGCGTCCGCGGGCCGCGGCGGGGGCGGCTTTTATGGGGCCCTTCTTTACCCGACGGCCGACGTTTATGTCCGCACTGATACATTGTCCCGGGAAAGGGTTAGATACGGATCGTTTTATATGTACATTATACACGGGGCGGGATGCGATATTATATCCGATTGAAGGAACAAGCGCGAGTTAATCCGCCGATTAAGAAGTCTCCCGTCCGGCCCGAAAGTACGTTCGACTTGTCCGCGATTCCGACGACCCGCGTGGTCGTTATCGACGCGACGCCTATCTTATATCAGGGGTGCCCGTGAGTTACGGTCGGTTTTTGGTGCTTACGCAAAATTTGATTTCACTTAACACTTTGCGGGCCGCTGTCACGCTGATGTGACTTTTGCTCGCCAACGGTTATCGGCCGCTATCACGCTGGCGTGATGGTTTGACGATCAGGAAACATTGTTTTCAACTGTTTTCCTCTCCCAATTCAACAGACTGTCTATTATTAAAATCTTTTTTCGCGGACGCTTGTTTTGTCAGTTTGAGATTGTCTTTCGCTACCTTCAGATATAGGAAACTTACGTTAGATATCCCTCAAAATGCCAATACCAATATAATTGGAATAAAAATAGTGTAACAGTTATTTTAGTGCCTTCTTTAATAATAATTATATACCAACTACTTATGTATTGAAAAATTGCGTAAATATCACCGTTGGCGAGCAGTAGAACCTGCGTGAATCTCGCCGGCGGCAGCGTAACGGCGCTTCGATAAATGCGCGGCCCGCAAAGTGTTAACACGACGACTATGTTGACCGTGATGTGTTTTTTCGGAGCTTTGCCGGTGGTTCTTGAATCAGGTTTGCTCGGCTTCGATTTCAGCCAACGCAAGATCCTTGGTGAAATTCAAGAGGTCTTCCGGCCCGGAAGAGGGTCGAAGTCGTCGTTTTTAAATTTGTTGAACCAATGCCGACACGTTCTGATATCCAAGGCACTTAGGGTGAACGGAATTAATGGCGCTTGCGGCCATTAGCCACCCTTTCGAAACTCGTGAAGCGTCTGGATATGCACTGATACACAGTTTTGCCCTTTCATTCTCAACAGTACGCTCAAATTCGCTCGAGATTTCAGAATAAGTGCGCTAAATGTCAGTAAATTTAATTAGTATGTAGCTTGTGTAGTAACGAGTCACGTCCACGCACAAGTGGGCGATGTTTATTCGAATCTGAAAAAAGCGACGTTACTTATGGGTATCCTTATTAACTATATATCGACAGCTCGGGAGTACATCGAGACTCCGACGGGATGGAACGCGCGGAGAGTTGCGCGTTCGTTCGCATATGCCGCCGTCGTCGTCCTTTCCTTCTCGTTCTCATGGAGGAGATCCGTTTGTCACTTTCTGTACGCTGAGAGAAAAATACTTGGTACTTGTAGCTGCAATCATCATAGTGAAGGAATTTCCGTCGGGAGAACCATTTCTCCAGTAAACGTTGTTACAGTCAGTGGTAATAACGTTACATGCATCTTGTTGCTGCTGTTTTTGCGGCTAAAGCTATAAAAAGTGTATAGTTGAGCTCGAAAATAATTATAATTTCTCTCACACGGAGAAAACAAATTTCGCCAGAACAGCAAGTGTTTATCAATATAATGACAGCAAAATTTGTTCTCTTCGTGCAGTGTAGAGAGAGAGAGAGAGAGAGAGAACATACTCGAGCGTTGCGATCTCGACGGTGCGAATAGATCATTCCACGTTGGAGCAGCTTCTTAATCGAACACACACACACACACACACGCACGCACGCACACTTTTGTGACGCGTCACTTCTTCTCGACGCACGGGGAGGAAAGTAATCGAGGAATTAGCGCGTAACTTGCCGCTTAGACAATCGCGGCGAATATTATTCGTTTGGATAAGCGCAACGCGGCGCAACGATCGAGGAGGCAACGAGCACGGGACATCCATATGTATGATTATGAGAACGGAGTTATCACCGAGGCTCGGGTAGGAGAACGAGCCCGCAGCCAAGTTCATATTTGTGCATTACGCTCACGTGCAACGATACAATAAGGAATCCTTCGTATCGGGGATGCATGCTAAGTACAGCGAGCTCGTCGTCGTCGTCGTATCTAGCAATGCCGATGCGTCGTTTCCCGTGCTAGACTTCGATCGTCTCTCGTACCTGCTAGATTCCCCCCCC
>NW_014556881.1:101272-103633 GCF_001313825.1 Dinoponera quadriceps | reverse complement strand
CCCTCCCAACCCCCTCCTCCCTCCTAACCCTCTAGTCTAGTCCCAGGAACGCGAATGACCGTTTATTTTTTCCGTCGCGTAAGCGATTCCTATTCAAAATACGCGTCGGTGCTGTCGGAAAGCGCCTGTGCGGCTGTTTCCACGTGCGATTAACATCAGAACCGTCACGACCGGATCAGCTTTTAACCCACTTGTAGATTCGTTTTTNTTTAACCCCCTTGTAGATTCGTTTTTCCCCCCCCCCCCCCCCCATTTCTTGGGATTTTCGTCACCGGGTAAGCCTTCTTCATAGTGAAACAATTAAACGATGCAATATCGCAAAGTTCGAGAAAGTCCACGGATAATTACGAGAAGGAGAAGAGGGTGGGTGAAAAATGGGGAAAAGTGAATCAAGAATGACCCATCCGCGGTTCTGCACGGAGAAAAAAATGCCGTTGAATCGATAGAATTTCCGACGGCAGCGTGATCGAAATAAATCTTCTCGATTCAGGCGAATATCATAAAAACTGCTGAATTATGTATTGTTACAATAATTAAAATATTAGCTAAAATGATATCGCGATTGAATCAAGAAGATTTGCTCCAATTATGCGTGTTGTTGGCAATTCTATCGATTCAGCAACATTTTTTTCTGTATAAGAAGGATCTGAATTGTCATGGTGCTATCGTTAACCGTGCGATCGAGAATTAACCCGGTCGCTCGCATTATCGACACGTATCAAAAAGTACTCTCTAAAATGAAATCGGTATATTATAGTTGAAAAACCATGCCCGGTCGATCATACAGAGTGTCGCAAAAATGTGTTACCACACTTTGTTTGTTTATAAAGTGTTTATTAAATATATCGTACAATGTTGCTTTCCGTGTTTATAACGAACTATATTAGTGTGGTAACATTTTTTTGCGACACCCTGTATTACATGTATAGCATCAGTAAAAAATCTCGCTGGAACGGGTAAAGGGTTAATAGTAGTGAAATGCTACAGATTTTGCGGTGAAATCTTTCGCCGACTGAAGTCGACGAGGTGTAAAATTACAGGAAGAGCTAAGTGGTCGAGTTTTCCCACTGATTTCCAGTGAAATATCCGCGGGTTCTCACTGATATCGGTGAAATATGTTTTCCCGAGTCGAAATTTTCATGCTATTTTCGCGACTCTTAAAGACACTTCGCGTCTAGATTACACGGTCTATAAACTAGCGAAAATCTATCCTTACGATACTAACGAACTCCTCACCTGAACCTTTAATTCTACAGATTTCTTTTTGATGTCAATTACTGCTCGAAGCTATAAATACTTTCGAGGTTTCGATTATCAAATTCATACGAGTGTTCGAGACGAAACCTATTTTGACGCTGGCAACAGCGGAAACGGAAATTTAGGACATCTTCGGGGTCAAGATAGGAGTAAATTATATCATTAGAATTGTGAATCTATCTTAACATCTTATCTCCTGTGTTGTGAAATGAAAGGTTTATCGTAGGATCAAAATTTCGACTCGAATTACTGATTTCATCAGAAAAATCGTCGATCCTATTCGCTCTGAGAGAGTACTCAATCGTCAATCCGAAGGTATTCGCCGTCGAGTTGCTAATTTTTACGTCTCTCTCTCTCTCTCTCTCTCTCACACACACACACACACACACTCTCTCGCCATTCGTCCGTTTCATCCGTTTATACACTGTCCACGGAGGAGAATTTGTTTCTAGCTAATTCTTAGGCATGGAATAACTTACTTACTCTCGGACTGATTCACGGAGATTACGCGTACACGGGAGACCGTATCTGTGATCAATGGACGCGCCGAATTACAGAGAGAGACGGTCCTTAGGTCAGTTTGTCGCGTAATTAACTGCCGGTATACCCTCTCTCCGTCATTAATACTCGGACTCCCTCTCTCCTATCGCGGATGTCTTCCCTCCTTAGTCGAAGGATCTCCGAGTCTCCTTGAAAATTTGCCCGATACAAATCGCTTCGAATTTCGTTCTTTCGTCGCCGCGGATAACGGCGAGATTCTCTCCCTCCCTCCCTCCCTTTCTCTCTCTCTCTCTCTTTTTCTCTACGGAATGGGAGATTTATGGATCGAGCCCCGACGAAGCTTTTCGCGAGATAAAGGGCGATTACTAAATACTTCCGTACGTATCACGAACGTCGCGGGAGAACAGCGCGCACGTGTGCGCAACGGGTTTTACGGCTGTCGCGGACGCAGTGCGCTGGAAGTTGTGGAAATCCGCGCCGGGCGAATCACCGAGAGGATTCCTCGACGAAGCCGACGTGATGGCCGAACTACGCTCGCTGCAACTCCTCCGTCCCGGCTCGTGTGCATTTTCGCCTTTTAATTCTAGTATCCCCCCCCCCCCC
>NW_014556881.1:99211-101227 GCF_001313825.1 Dinoponera quadriceps | reverse complement strand
TCCTCCCGCTCCGTATTCCCTGCGAAGCCTCTCCGACGAACGCTGAACGTCGACTTATCAGTGCGGACACGCTCGTCGGGTAGCCGTGGATGTTGCGTAGGGAAGGAAAAAAATCCACCTCCTCTGGGCGAGGAGAAGCACGAGGGATCTCTCGTCTCTCTCTCCCGAAGAGCGGCTCCTCTCGTGTCGATGAAGAAGAGACACGAGGTTGCACCCGTCGTATCGCGTCGCATCGCGGAAGAAAGGGAGGGGGGAGAAGGGAACAGCCGTACGGCGACGGTGGAGCGGTGGTGGTAGCGGCGGCGGCCGACGACGGAGCCGAAGAAGACGAAGACATGGACGAAGACGAAGTCGACGACGACGACGACGTCGACGAAATAAGGCAGGCAGGTAGTGGGCGGACGCGCGACGCGCCGGAAAGCGGCATCGTTCGTCGAGCAGGGCGTTTCGTGGGCGGGATAACTCCGCCCGTTATTCGGCGCACGCTCCCGTTATTCACGTACTCTCCCGACTCCTTCGTCCTGTCCGCTCTCTCTCTCTCTCTCTCTCTCTCTGTATGTGTGCGGCCAGCGACGTCTCTCGCTTCGAGGATGGTACAGTCCCATCTAGTCGTCCGCCCGGTCACGAACCCGAACGGCCGTACGGCCGTTTAACGCATCTCGCGTCGGCTGCCTCTCGTCGTCGTCGTCGTCGGGATTTGACAGGCGGGCGGCCGCGCGCGCGCGAACCTGCGGAGGTCGCGACTCACGCGCGATCCACTCGCGCGATCGAGAGCGTTCGGCGTGTGAAAAAAAAGAGGGTCGCGAAAAGGGGTGAAGTACAAAGGGAGAGAGAGAGAGAATGAGAGTGGACGACGGTGTGTCGCGGTGTCGGAGTGCTGCTGCTGTCCGGTTGTCAGTGTAGCGTGCACGCGAGTGAACAGTGCGCGCTTATTCTCGGACCGTTGAAAGATTCGAGAGAGAGAGAGAGAGAGAGAAAGAGAAAGATAGAGTGAGAGAGAGAGAGAGAGAAAGAGAGATAGTCGAGATAAAGTGATAAGGAGTGACGGGGCGACGGGGGAAGAAATGTTGCCGTATCAGGTGGCCATGGATTACGGGGGCTTTCAACGACAAAGCCCGGTCGGGGTCGGTGTCGGTGTCGGCGGACCCCATCAGGGGGCCGCTGGGGCGCTCAACATCAACCCCGCGTTCACGCACTCCTGGTTCGTACCGGCGGACCTCTGTGTCCCGTACAAACAGAGTCAGGGTCCTCTCCTCGAGCCAGGGCATGTTGTTTCTCTTATACTTATTTCTCTAATTATGCACGCCTTTAATCATTGCCGCGCGCGCGCGCATAGCGCGGATACTCGTGTGATACTTGCAGCTTCGCTCCCGCGTACCCCTCGAAGGACGGCGATCGATCCGACCCCGCGATCCGGCCACCCTCCGCCGGGCAGCTCTCGCGGATTCGAGCTGCCTCGCACCCCGGTCTCTGCTTCGAACAGGACCGAAGGATCGTCCACGATAGTCCGTGAAGCGGCAAGCCTATCGACCGGCCGGTTGCTTTCTTACGGTACAACGATATCCCCGACAATTAGTTTATCGCTCACGTCTTCCTGCGTACATCACGGATATCGTGGACTATCCGTAAGAAGCGAGAAAGCGAATGAGAGATCGACCGATCATGTTCGAACGTAAGGGGGAATGATCGGCTACGATTGGTTAACGCTGGAACTACCGATCGGAACGAACGGTTCGTAATTGTTTTCTCGTACTAAAGTCACCCCAGTTTCCAAACGGTGCGATCCTCTCCGAGGATCAACCGTGACTTTCGTCGCAATGCGTGAACGAACAGATACCTCCCCTTTGCCCCTTTTCTCCGGCGTATCTTTTCAAAACGAATCTTAATCAAACTTGCTCCGGTGAAAAAGGTAGACGTTAAACGTCGGTAGCCTCGGCGTTTAATTTCGCGTTCTCACTCCTTACAAACATACTCCCCATTGTAGATACCCTCTGGTTTAACGTTCCGCGATCTATC
>NW_014556881.1:71623-98994 GCF_001313825.1 Dinoponera quadriceps | reverse complement strand
CCCCCTTTGAGGAGACACTCGAACGTTCGGCGGTACGGCCGCTCAATTCCGGGCGCGTCATGTATTATTTATGCCCTCCCCTTCGCGCGTGTCCCGTTCGACAAATTACGCAGGTAAAGACAAGGAGCGGTTGACACCGGGAATTTCCGCGGCCCTTCGAAATCGGAAAGGGCCGCCGTTGGCGGCGGTGGTGGGTACAGGGTACGGTCCCAAGAGAGCTCTGTCACAGTGAGTGGATAATGGGAATGGTGATGGGTGGCGGGTAGGTAGGTAGGTATAAGGCGCAAGGGTGGTAAACCAACTGGGGGCAGCGGAGACGAGTACGTCACGGCGCGGCCGTAAACCCGACGCGATATCGTAGGAGGAACGCTGATGCTGACGGGGCAACCGGGGGAGCCGTCAATGCCACCTATCCACCTACCTTCGCCTAGTCGCCCTTGTCTTCCTTCCCAATATTCCTTCATTCTGATTTGGCCGGCGCCACCCGGTAACGAAGCGACCGTCGGCCACCCTTAATCGCGCGCCGGCTCGTTACGAATCCAGCGAATTCGGCGAAATCCCGCTCTCACGGCTCTCCGTGACCGCTTCTTATTCGTTTGCTTTCCGCATCCGACCCGAACAATGCCTTATTTGTTGTTACGCAAAGCCTAGTCTCTGCAACAAGCGGTAAGAATACGTTCGTGAGAAGTAAGAATAAGAAATCTCGACCGATCGTATTCGAATGTGAGGAGAAGAATCGGCTATGATTGGTCAGTTTCCTGCCGTTGCTTCTTACAAACCACGTTTGCGCTCGACGATTCATCCGATGAATCAACTCATTGGGAAATTTTGTTCAGTCATGAAGGAGGGTGGGGAGGAAGTCTTAGGCGCGAAAAACGTCCCGCAAGGTTCCGCGAGTATTCCCGAATTTCCGACCATCTGAAATCGTGTCTGATCAGCCGGCGAATGCGATCCGCGCGGTATAGCTGTGCCGGCGTGTGAAAACAATTAACTTCTCGCCGGGGAGAGATCAGTGACCCGCGGGTTTATATCTGACTTCGGCCGAGAGGGATCGCGCGCCGTGTCGCGCCACGCCGCGCGGCTCACGTTCCCGGAAGTTAAGACACCAGCACATCCGGATGCGAGCCACGGACGTGAGGCCTTTCGAAACCCCGTGCTTTCTCTGCTAGCCGGCCGAGCCTTGGCTACTTAACGTTTCAGTGGGTGTCCCCGTGTCTCGGCCAATCCGATCCCCTCGTAGTCACGTCTTAATTTGAGAATACTCAACCGACTTCTTTTCTTTTTCTTTTACCGCATCCTTTCGCACACACTCCTTCAAATCTCTTCATACCTTTTTATTCATAATTTATTTCTCCGTGATTCGAAAAAGTGATACGTCGGTTGTGATCGAATCGACCGGACATTTCCGCGAGAAATCCCACTTACCGATGGCATCGTTCGCGTAACGCGTAATCAATCCTCGCCCGGCCGCCATCAACGGCTCGATAACAATCTCGTCGCGTAATATCGTTTCGCCGGGACGGAGTGAAGAACCAAGAACAGCGGGCGAAGCCGTATTCCTTCCGCGATACCGTCGGCCGTCGACGCTAACAACGGAGAATAATCGTCGTCGTCCTCGGGCGAGCCCCGGGCGAGCATCATGAGCGAAGACACGCAACGGCGAAGACAAAAACCAACAACGAAGCGCGCGCCCCGCGTTATAAACTGGATTTGATATCGGGGGGAGGGCGGGGGAGGGAGGGTATGTGAGTTTGGGGTCGCGTCTAAAATGTAAAGGAAAGAAGAAACAGCTCTTACAAGTGCATTTACCGAAAGTTCTCAGGCTCGACCTCCGCTCCTCCGCTCATCGGGAAGCTCATCACGTAGACTTTAAGCCCTCCCTTATCTGCGCGTCATCAGGAGCCAACTTCCCTTCGTCTCTCTATCTACCCGCTCTCTGTCTCTCTCTCTCCCTCTGTCTCTCGCCCTCTCGCTGTCGCGCACACACATCGAGCGCGTCCCGAGCCTCCGCTCTTTTCATTTTTTTCCTCCCCCCCTTTTTTCTTCCTTTTTTCTTTCCGTTTTATTGTACATGTGTCGCGCATGCACGCGCGCATGCATGCATACGTGCGTGCATACGTGCGTGCGTGCGCGCGAGCAGTCGTGATTTACGTCCGCGGATGCGCAGCGGCGGGATGTGCTTTAGCGCTCCCGACGGTTTTATTTTCTCCCTTTGTTTCCCTGTCTGCTGCGTGTGCTGCACGCCCGGTTTCATTCAGGATCCCGTTCCCTGTTCCGCGGAAAAACATTTCCTCGCTCCTCGTGTCGTCGTCGTCGTCGTCCACCGGTAGTACCGTCGGAATACGCAAAATACGCGAGAGCGCGCGTTCGATGATAAAGTCTTTATCACAGTCGAAATGTACACACACACACACACACACACACATACACACAGGTATATCAACGAGCCGGACTCCAAGACCGCGGCAGTTACGATCGGCGAAAATTGTTCGGAACAACGCGAAACCCCCTCCTCCCCCCTCCTTTCCCCCTGTACCGCGCGTTCTCGAGTTCTCAAACCCCGTACACGCAATTGCGTAACGCCGCGCGCGCGCGACATTATCTCCTTCGCTTTATAAAACCCGCCATGATTCAAGCGTGTTGCATCATGAATGAAATCGCGCGCGGCCCCCGCGCGGCTTTGGTCCACCCGCGCGCCGAGGGATGTACGGTGAATTATTCATGGCGTCGAATAAAAGCATAAGTGGCGAAAGACAAACGCCCGCGATAGCTCCGCTCAACGACTTCGCTCGACGAAGGGCGGTGGGGAGGGGGGGCAGAGTCGAAAAAAATCGCGCCGACGAGAACGCGCCCTCGCGCGATCCCCGGCTTGTTCGGGCCCGAAAGTCCGCTCGAGTTAGTGCAAGGAGGGGGGGAGGGGGGAGGGGGTCCCCATTGAAAATCTCACGTAAATCGTCGGAAAAAGCGGGCCTGGGACGGTAAGAGTTTACGACCGATCGGTCTCTCTCGCGAATCTAATCGCGCGTCTCGCCCGTAAAACTTATCCTCCGCAGCTCGTTATCGAACGGCGAGGAAAGGGGCGGAAATGACATTTTTTCGCCGAAACGCTACAAAAGACGGCCGGGGCATTCGATAGCCCCCGTGCGTGTGGGGTGTGCGCGTTAGGAAATTATGTCGAAACCGGAGCCGTAACATTAGGAGCATTGTATTGTTGCGCGCGAGGCTACGACTCTCCGGGGAGTAGGTTGGAAGGTCCGTTCTCGTCTCCTTCTCCGGCTCACGGTCGCGACGAGCGAGCAAGCGAGCGCACGCACACAAGAGCGCGCGCCGATACACACGGACGCGCGGAACACAGACGGAAACGGGACATACCCTCAGGTGGTGCTTCGGACCGGCAAATGAATCGTTTAATTGAATTAGTCGATGAGCCCGCGCTACGACGCGCATTATAATTTCTACCGCTGCCGATGCCGTTCTCATTCCCGGCCGCTTGTCGCCGCCGAGGAATCGTATATACGGAAAGCCGAAGCGACGACGGGGCGCTTGCCCGGGGGTTGCCGCGGGGATCGGACGTGAGTTCTCTCCGTGCGTTCACGCGTAAGTTCCGGTGTCAGACGTTATGCAGGTATCGAGACAGGTGTTAGTGGCATTTAGAAAAAAATTGCTTTGGCTCTTATTGGCCTTGTCCTGTGTTTTTATTGATTTGATATCAAAGAGCCACTTTCTCTTGTAATTCATACCATCACGCAGGTGATACTCGACTCACAATCCTCGCTCTGCGTCTTCGTGAGATTACGAAATGTGATGTAATCGCGATAATTGCGTAGTGACAATCCGTTCTCTACACCGGCGAAAAGATTCTCGGTGGTCTGTAACTGTAGTTGCGTAAGAATTACAGTCATACAGAATTATTAAGTATAGCCATGTAGAATGAAATTATAGTCATAAAGAATTATAGAATTGTAACCTTACATCTCGTATAGAAATTTTCCTAGATTTCCTCTCTCGTGTGTAGCGTGGATTCCGATTAGAATATCGAAAGTTGTCCTAAAAGACGTTTTACCGTTTCGATATCAATTGCAAATTTCAAACATGGGGTGAAGCCTTTTTCCCGCGATGCTGATTGGCTCTGCACTGCTGCTTCTGTTGTCATCAACTATTATTCTCCGAGTCGAATGACAGTTTGCCCGAATATCGGATTGGGAGGTTAATAATGCCGGAGTTATATTTTTAATCTTACTATGTTTAATAGCGCGTAGTGTATGTGTATGTATGTATTATTTGTAAAGTATAAATATTTAGTGTTTCGTTTATTGTGTTCAATCGTAGTGTAAAATGAGAACCAGAAATATTTTTGGGAAAACGTTGGGAGCGACCAAATAGAATCGGTTTGTGTTTCCGACTGAGAAATGTACGTTTCAACTATCAAACGCATATTTTTCACTTGAATCTACGTTTTTCCCAACTATAATAATTTCCCAATCCCTAATTATTTTGAAAAATCGAACTCATCTCAATTAGATCCCAAGAAACTTTCTATGCGAGATGTACATTACTATTTTAAACCCAGAAAGAGATATGTCTGAGGCCAAAAACTACTGTGATTTCAGTGGGATTTCTCTCACATTTCTCTCACATATCAGTCGCATAAAAAAAAAAAAAAACAAATTATAATGAATTCGCGACTCTAAGACTGATATTCATAGTCGGATCTTATATTTAAGATCGTCTCAAGATCGTTCATCTTTAGATGTTTTATGAAACGGGCCAATGAAATGAGCTGTAAGTACAAAATCTGAAGACGAACTTAAAACGGTCTTATAATAAGATTCGACTATAAATACTGGCTCAAATACTTCCGACGTGATCTTCCCGAAAGAAGTTGCGATCACTCATCGAGGGATCGACCAATTTCATCTACATACGGCAACATCGAAGGGATGTCCGCTACACTGTCGGCAAAAATTAACGCTATCTACTTGGGTAAAAATGAGGAAGAAATCAAAATGCCGATCGCGGTCGGTGTGCGCTCGTCTGCACAGGCCGAGACGTCGGGGACTCGTCACGAATTCCGCCGACACTGGGGAAACGATGTTACTCGTGCCGGTAATCTGGCCGATTATTACGCACAGCTGACATTTTTCGTGCCGGCGCGCGAAACGTGATGGCGAGGAGACCGCCGGCGATCCAATTGACGAGGAACGAGAAGGAAAAGGAAGAGGAAGACGGAGGGGGAGGGGAGGGTTGGCCTGCGAATATCCGAAGGGCGAGCTCTCGTCATAGCTCGCTGCTGAATTATTGATGGGCAGCACTTAGAAGGCGAGGACGTCGGGACGCGGTGGCCTCGCCGAGGAGGATCGGCTGAGAAGGAGGATACGGTGGCGATGGTTGCGCGAGGGACCACTATCTCCGGTCCCGCGGGACTCTCTCGGGACTCCTCGCGAGCCCTCGCTACTCCCCCTCCCCCCCCCGCCCAATTCCAACCAATTTGACCGAAAGTTGGGCGTAATTTTATTTTCACACGTCTGCAGACGCTCCGAGCGAGGCCGAGCGGCCACGAGCGAAAGCAGCTGCGCTGCGTGTGCTTAGGCTTAGGCTCTCTCTCTCTCTCTCTCTCTTTCGTCCGGTTAAGTCCCGTTCCTCATGGGGGTTAGATTCGGCACGGGTCAAAGGAAACCGAGAGAAAGGAGAGAAAGAAAGCCGCGCCCCTGCTGCTGCCCCGCGCGGATCTTTATCTTTGCGCAATCAACGGCGGAAACGTGGACCGGTGGTCACCTCGGCCTGCGTGTTTCCGAGAAAAACCGGCAAGCGTGCAGCCGTTCTTCTTCTTCTCGGTTCTTCCGTCGACGGACGATCGTATATAGAAACGTGTAGAAACGCCAAGTCCCGAAACCGCTCGTACGAATCGCTCGTATAAATCGTCACGCTCGTAACGTCACGGAGCGACCGCTTCCGTCGGCCGCTTTTTGATAAACCGGTGACCCGGTGAGGGAAGGGTCACCGTTGAGAGGCCGCGCGAGAGGAAGATCCTCTCGATGTGAGGTGTGTGCCGGCGGGAAAGTTTCGCGCACCATCCGATGCAAATTGTCGCGCGCCTCTCTATCATTCGGCGAAGGGAAGAATCTGTCATTATCCCTCTGGGACGGCGCCGTCACCGCCTGTAAACGAAACTTCAGCCGGGGGCAGCAGGAGAGAGAGAGAGAGAGAGAGTCGAAAGTGTCACGGAATGTCTGTAAAATGCCAAAACAAGATTCTGACACGGCAGTAGCGGCTTACATCGGGGGATGCTTCCTTTCTCTCTCTCTCTCTCACCCTCTCTTTCCCTCTATCTCGTCATGCTCTCTCTTCCTCCCCTTTCTTTCGCTTTTACGACTTCCGATCTCTGTTCGGGTGGCAGCGAGAATGGTCATAATGGGTTACCGTCGTGTTGGCACATCTCCGCGCGAGGGAGAGACAAGCCCGAGCCTATGAAGGGGGGAGGGGGAGGGTAGGGAAAGCCACCGTGGCGTTTTACAGTCGTTAAGCGCAATAGCGAACGAATAAAAATCCCATCGCGTCTCGAATCATTTCGGCTCGAAAACCGAGTCGTTCCCCTCCTCCACGACGAGTCCCGTCCTTTCGGCCTCTCGGCCGTGCGTTAGAAATTGCGGAAGTTGCTTAATGGGGCCAACTCTTAAGTCTGATGCGTTTCTGGGGACAGATTTCGCGGAGTTTCCGCGTTTTTCGATTTAGGTAGACGCGGAGCCACCCTCGAGCGAAAAGAGTTAATAGCGTAGCCTTGGCGGTTTAAAGCCGCAACTGGGTGCCGTAGCCTTCGGTCTTTTGTCCCGAGCGCTGAATTGTAACGTAATATCTGACAAACAGCGTCTCCGGCGCTACCAGACGTCACAATTTCCAAAGGCGGCTATACATCGAGCGAACGAACGAACAACGAATACGACCACGCGAGCGCGTGATACGAATGTGTACGTTCGCGTTGAAACGCGTTGGACGAACTGTTTTTGACAAACTGGCTTTACGAGCAGGCCGGCCCGAAACTCCGCTCTCTGTTCGGATTCGTTGTGTTACGCGCGCACATTTTCCACCGTGTAATTAGAAAAATTTGAATTCGTTCCTCGTTCGTTCGCTCATTGTGTATCCAGCTTAAGATTCAAGCGTTATCACGACTTTCGGCGAAGCACCTTTTGTGAAAAATCCTGTTACATTTTATCGCTCAGAACAAAATGCTGGAAGTTTGTTAAAGCTTACACTTATTGTAGACCCAAACTGAGGCCGTTATTCGTAAGTCCGATCTTATATCTGAGATCGTCTTAAATTCATCCTCGGATGTTCAGATCGCTTCATCGGCTGCAAAGCATAGATAAACTCAAGGTGATCTCAAATATAGGATCTGACTGTAAATATCGGCCCAGAGCCCGGTTGCGTCAACTTTAATTCGGCTTTAAGCGAAATTTCACACTTTAAATTTGTCGTACCGAAGCAAAAGCGACCAGAGTGCTTTAATTTGCGGCTTATCTTGATATTCGTGCGAATTAAAGCATTTCAGGCGTCACTTTTGCTCTATCACGACAAATTTGTGGTTTTAAGTTTCGCCCGAAGTTAAAGTAACGTAAGTGTAACCGGGCCTAAAGCTTGGCTCACAATATGCTAATTGCGTCTTGTCTCCTATTCCTCCATCTTTCTACCGTAAGAACTTCCATTCGCTCAAGCAAAAAGAAACAGACACCAAGAAACAAGAAACAAAGAGCGCATTGTCGATCAGGTTTAACGCTAAAACTACCGACGATTAAAACGCGTATCTCTCCACCGGGGCGGTTTGAACAAGATTTTTGAAGAGAAACACGGTAACGCAAAGCAGAAAATATTTATTCGTTCGACACATCGCGACGAAAATGATTAAATCAGTTATATAATCTCCGAGATCTGCGCCGTTAGAAATCGGGGGGATTTTTACAGGAGAAAATGGCAAATCGGTCAATTATTTGCTGGCTTTCGTAGGTTTTGATGTTGAGACTCGGGGGAACGGAGAGCACCTCCTCCTCGGGAGAGACGGTCGGTCGAAACGTCCGTCGATTCGGTCGTGCGCGATTTTTCCCCGCTGGGGTTCGACGGGTCGCCCCGGCGCGCTCGACGACAGGTCGTTCGAGGAGCATGTGTGTCGCGATTTCGCGGGACACCATCGGGACGAGAGAACGTGGGCCACCCTCGGCCGCGAGCATTCGAAATTAAACGAAAGGTTAATGGCCAAGAGAGACACCAAGAAGTAGATCCCGCAGCTCGCGACCACCACCGTGTTCCATTGGCCGCGCGGCGGTTTACAGTTTAAATGTAAAACCGGTACCGGCGAGGGGGGAGGGGAGGGGGCCGACCATTGGGCGTGGTTACGTTACTCGATGTTCACTCGCGGATCACATTCGCGGCGCGCCGGCCGCGCTTGTCAGTAAACATGGGCTTCATAGCGCCTGAATAATGTATGCCGCTTAAGCGGTAGCCGCCGCGCTACGACACATCCACGCCACGCCTCTCCTCCTTTATATCTATTTGCGCGACCGCATAATTCGAGCCCCGCCGCCGCACTCTGTGTGCACGCAGTGCGCGTTTCTGCAAAATAACGCCCACCCACCTCTGCGGCTCCTCGCCGTGGTTGCTCGCCATTAACAGAAAGAGTGAGAGAGAGAGAGAGAGAGAGAGGCACGATAGTGTCGCGACAGACACGAGGATCCGCGAAAGGAGCGCGAACGCGAAAGTATGGAGCGCGAGCTTGCGATCGTCGTCTTTCTCCGTCTGACCGAGTTGTCGTCGAATCAAGCGAGTTACGATACGATCGAAGAGATATATTTGTCGAACTGTCAAGCCTTTAACCGAGAGGCCAACCGTGCTCGATGTCGGCTCGCGAATCAGCGGGGCGCAATTTCACGCTGGCGATTCCAGCGGAAATAATCGGCCGATTTAACGCGTCGGACGCCCCGAGGTTAAAGGATTAAATGTAAAATCGCGCGCGCGCGCGCTCGGGATTCTTGGAGATTTTCTTTGGGGAAACACTCTGTAGACGTGGGCGCGCGAGAGAGAGTTTCGCGATTCGCCGTGGCGAATTCTCTCCTCTCGCCGCCGCCGAGTCCATGAAGTATATCATAGAATGTCGCCGTAACCGTCGGTTTGCGTTTGAATTACAGCATCTTGGAGTTGCGCAAGGAGAAGAGCAGGGACGCGGCGAGGTCGCGACGGGGCAAGGAGAACTTCGAGTTCTACGAGCTCGCGAAGATGCTCCCCCTGCCGGCGGCCATCACCTCCCAGCTGGACAAGGCATCCATAATAAGACTAACGATTTCGTATCTCAAGCTCCGCGACTTCTCCAGCCACGGCGACCCGCCGTGGTCCCGCGACGGTCCCCCGCCCATCAAGTCCGTCAAAGGTAAGCCGATGCGTCGTCGTTGTCCCGGACGACGAAGGTTTCCGATCTCGGTGCTTTGCGTCGATATCGCGACCGGAGCTTTCGGAGCTGGCGAATGAGTTTGCTTGTGTCCACCAGGCTGTTTTTTTAGCGTTTCCTTTTTCCTACAAAGCTCCGACACTCGAACTTCGAGTCGAACTGAAGATTCGAAGCTTCGAAACATCGAAGATTACGGCCTTTGGAAACGAACTTTCGAGGCTTCAGAATTATCGAAGATTAGTGGCTCTAATATTCACCTGACGATGCAATGCGACGAGCAAATGCGTTTTGATTGGAAAAGACAGGGTCTTTTGTTATAATTTTGTTGTAAGAATTAAATTTGGTTCGTGAGAATTGGAAATTTGTTTCCGTCAACGCGTGAAAATGCATTTGGTTGTCCATTGTCAGGTGGATCCAAGCAAATTCATTTTTTTAATGTAACGATGTTTTGTATCGAAGCTTCTTTCCAAATTTTTTTCAAGTTCTCACTCGAAACGGACAAAAATTCGCTTGAAATGACAGTGAAAATATTCGGAATCGCAAGAGCGAGGATTCAACGCAAATTTAAAGTGGATTCTCAATCCGCGTGAGTGATTTTTCTAATTAACTAGCGCGAATTTTTCTGTGTAATGGTGAAATATATCAATATCACTCTTCAGTTTCGAATAAGAGACCGCTTCAGAATGAATTGCCACGCTGGGCAATTCATTCCATACGGGTGGTAAATCACCACGAATTCGACCGGCTCGGCTGTCGTTCTACTTTTCGAGTGAAACTTGACTCGAAAAAATTTAGAGAGTAGGTACACCGAAATAACGATCGGAACTTTTATTGTAACGTGCAGCGAATAACTTGTACGGCCGGCGGCATATATATTGTACCATTCCTCAGACGGAGAGTCACGTGATTTTTTCAGTCTTATGCATAACGCATAAGATTGAAAGTCGCAGATGTAACTTTAGTTACAACCTTGTGCGAGAGGCTAAAAATTGTGTAATGGTAAAGAGTTTCAATCTGGGGAATCTAGCACAGCATACACCGATAGAAAATTACAGTTCTTTTTGGCATCAAACATATCCTTTTTTATTTTGACCACAAAAATACAGAGAGAAAAAGGTTTCTTTACATTTAACGTTTCTATTTATTCGACTAAAATTTGTTTCGTACAGACAACATGTACGAAATATTATTTGTTTGAGTAAAAATTATATCTCATTCAAGGAAACTCTATTATTTAACAGAAAGAACGCTTATTATTTGAAATAATATCATTCAACCAAATAAAATGCCGTTTGGCTGCGATAAATATGTTAAACGAAACAAAGAATTTCTTTATAAGAAAATTATCTTTCGTTTCAAATCAATTTTTTTACTTAAGATAAAGACACATATCCGTTGAAGAGTCTAACAATTGTATTTATCAATCGGAACATTCGTTTCCTCGGAGGTGTGACAATGATTTGCTTGGATGCGATGAAATTGATTAAATTCGAAGAAATCTTTTTCTCAGCGTCGAAAATAATTATAACGCTCAATCAATATACACGACGACCGTACGTAGCTTAAAGTTCCATCTGTTCTGATTTCCATCGTTTCGTTAAACACAATACATTATCGCACTGTTGAACATTTCTCGTTCTAATTCATACCGATAGAACGACGACGAATTCGGGCTCGATAAAGATGTATCTGCCGATGATGCCTCTTGATGGATCAGCGTTTAACCTCGGATGGGGGAGTCATCGGGACTGTTAATAGGGATCGGGACCCATATTCCGTAGACCTAACTTTCTCTCTGGGGATAAGAATAAGAGAGGAAATCAGCCGCGTTATAATTCCTTCACTCTCGCGTCGTCTGCAGTAGAGTGGACCGGCATTGCGGCGGACACGTGTAAAACGTATCGTCACAATTTCGATCGTTTCGCTATCGCACGATACACGTGTCTCATCATCGATACACGAGACGTTTCGTGTGCAGAAGCAGAGAATATCTCGCGTGCCGTTGAATATGAAAGAAAGAAATTTTGCGTCAGATATCACTTATCGTTAAATGTGAGGAAAAAAAGAAAAAAAATATTTTGCGTCAGATATTACTTATCGTCAGTCGATTTTCGAGTTGGAACAACGAGAAATGTGCAAACTCGGGATGACTGACGAACTCCGTATTTGAGAGCTCGACACTGCGCCCCGATATGTATGTGCATACGGTCGGTTAAAATATGATTGATTGTGAGAAAATAAAGAGTAGAGGTAGAAATGAGGGAGGGAGGGAGGGAGACGTCGCCCTCGGGCCTGGTAATCGCGTTAAAGCTAGCAAGTCGGCCTGTCTCCGATTATGGATGATGTCTTTCCGATAGACACGTGTCACCTAATATTAGGCAGAATCGACGTCGCGTCGCAACATCGCGCCCGTAATTCGATTTCTGCCTAGGGTAGATGGATTTTTCTTTTTTTTTTTCTCGTCAAACGTCCACCCCCGCGATATCACGTCCCGACTATTCGGTCTAACGAGATATACTTCGAGTCTCCGTGGTAACGCGAAGTGAGAATCAACGAGACACACACACACACACGGGATTCTGTTCGAATGGACGTTTGGTGCAAGGGAAAACCTTCCTCGAGGAAACAAGCGAGCTCTTTGACAATAGATCGAGCTTCGAGATATCCTTTATAATTCCAGCATCCATGCAGCATCCGGCGAGAGATTTCTCTGGATACATAGTAATAGAGAATTGTCGGCGATCATCGAACGATACGATCGCCGCGAGTCTCCTTCATTTTCGTGCTTCATTTAGCGGAAAGGCCGCTTTATTCAGAGCTTTATTCCGTGGCGCAGCTTCCGGCCGATCGAAAGCCTCTCACCATCTTTTTCGTGAAACGCATCCTCGAGTCCGTGCCATCGAGTATATAATTCTTGATATGCAGAGTGAAATTTGCAACGAGTGACCTTGCATAGTCAGCAGCAAAATATCAACAGTCAAATAGAGACTCGCGTTACTCCGATGTTCGAAATTATTTTTTTTCCGAAAACAAAGCAGTTCTTGAAAAAGATACATTCTGTGTGTCCCGTTTGTTTCCCTCGCACGAGAGAGATCATATCTCACTGAGAGGGAAATATGTTGTATTTGTAACTGTAATTATCACAGTAGAAGAATTATGATAATTTTTCTGTCGCGGAAAGAAGAATCATTTTTCTATCATAAAAAGTAAAAGAATTAGCTCTCAGCTAAAAACTAAGTCTGTTAACTAAATTTCAGCCGTATTACATAGACCGTCAGTTTTTAGCTGTGGGAGTTAATTTTTCTTTCGTGTATTTAGTTATTGTTATTGTTATACTTTTCTCGTGGTTAAAAAAACCATAAGGAGGATACAGTTGATGCCGAAAACAACTATTCATAATTTTCCTCAGTGTACGATTGATCGAACAATTTACCTCCATTCTCTGATAAAAAAAGAGAGAAAGAGAGAGAGAGAGACGAATTTGCTGTTAACCGGACAATCATTGACCGAGAACAAACGCTATTGTCCGCATTTCCGAAGACGGGAGAGAAATCATTCCTCCCTAAAGAAAGAGGGCCGGCAGAGGGCGGCGTTGTCGAACGTCGGCGGGAAACTTACTCGTAGCTACCGCATATTTTCGGAGCGCTAGGCGGGGAAGGGGGCTGGCTGAGTTAATATTTACAGTGCGGGAGGGTCGCGAGAAAAGAGAGATAGAGAGGTTCCGCACGTACGCGGGGTACGTATAAAGGCTTAGGTACCTCCGCCACTATCCACATGGAAATCTAATCACGACAACCCCTACGCGGGCGGACGGGCGCGCCTCGCGTTACCAACCGCCAATGTAACTAAACTAACGAAATTGAGTTAGGCGCCGCGCATCGCTGCCGCAACTCCTCGTCAAACTAAATCCAGTGCGCGGCCCCTCTTCCATTCCGCATGTCAGGGCCACCGCCGGGACGACGACGAGGCCTCTCGACTTAACTCGAGTAAAATCATTCGAGATTTCGCGAGGTCTGCGGGGCCCCCCCTCATCCCGCGCTCCCGATTCGCGAGGTCAATCCGAGAGGAAGGTTTCGATCGGTAGATATCGCGATCGATCGAGACATCGCGCACTCATAACGCTGTAATTACGGACTGCTCGCCGGCGAGAAGCGGTCGACGCCGCCGCTGTTTTTCTAGCTGTCCAGGGCAAACACCGCAGGAGCCGAAAGTTATATTTGTCAAAATATTTTGACAAACGACATAAGGGTGAAGTGTATCGGTGATGGACTTCCGAGCGGGGGCAGGGGGGACGCTGACCGCGGCTGAGAGAGCGGACGCTCCGGGTACTCTCAACGGCTCGCTCATCGTAATTCATCTCCGGCTACTGAACGGATGATGTTTCTCGTTCCGATCGTCTCGTCCCGATCGTTTTCACGACGACACGCAGTATCCCCGGTCATATTATTAGACGCACTTTGATTCCCCAATAGAACACAGGTTAGGAGGGGAAGAAAAGCTACTTTAATTTTGCTCCGTTCGCTCGATTAGAACAATTTTCAGCGTCGATCGGCACTTGCCCTCTTTTAACCTCCCGAGGTGTCCAATCACTCGTTTCACCCATAATTCTTGTAAATAACGTTAATATTTTTCACAGAAAAATTTATTTTTCCGTTTCAATCACGAATAAACGAAAATAAGATGAAGTTTCGATTGACACGCACACTCAAAGCTCACGTTCTCGTGATTGTCAACGATGCGACTAGCGTGAGTTCACCACTTGTTCAAGGTCACCGTGACAGCCGAGCGAAATGACGTCATAAAGAATACTTTTCGTAGAACAATGGTTCCTTAACGGAATTCGATCGACGGACGAGCCGTATTCTAATAAGCTGGTCCTCGGAAGTCGATGAGTTGTGAAAAATGAAGGTGCGTCTAATAATAACACGGGCCAGGGACTAGAGATCGCTAGGACGACGGCGTTAAAGGCGTTTCTCGAGGATTCGGCGAAGAGAGGAGCGCGCCGACGTGCGCGCTTGACGTTGGACGGAGCCGCGACTTCGGGGAGAACAAAGGCGTTCGTCAAGACGAAATCCAGTTAGATTAGCCGGCGCGCGTGGTTCTCCTCTTATTCGGCCGGAATATCGGCATTACCCTGTTGACCGAAAACCCCGACGTGTTAGGGTCAGTCCGGCCAGTCGAGCTATTCCGTCTCATCCCGATGGACTTACGAGATTAAGCGGTTCGCGCGCGCGCGCGCGCGAGTTTGATCGAGTCTTCTAAGTCTTTCATTACGAGCTACTGGGGCTGCGCGTGGGATTATTATTACGGTAAGAAGTAGCCCGTCTTGTTTGTTAAACGAGGGGAGAAAGAAGGCGCAAAAGGGGTCGCTCGGATGCTTCAGCGTGACTCACGTATCTCACTCTGATCAATCGACGAAGACACCTTTCTCGATAAATATGCCACGATTTATCGTGACTTCTATCAGCTGGATCGTCGCGTCGCCGAGTCGCCGTACTCATTCGAGCAGATTTCAATCTCGATCGCCGGTAGTTTCGGACCGTGTCGGAATTTCAGTTCTGCATTAAGTTTATTTAGTTCTACGTTCAGTCTTCTTCACGGGTCTTCCATCGTATTCGTTTCGATACTGCAAATGAGAAGTTATTTCCGTTTCCTCCGCTTGAAGTCTCAATGTGGAATTGGAAATTTTCCTCCGGGAGGTATGAATTGTCTTTACACCGAGGGGAAGAGAAATATTTAAAAACAAACGAATATTTCTCCGGTGGGTTACGATATTTACTTCAATCTAAATTCTCTTTGTTGTTTAAACCGAGTGATGTTTACTTGATTTGAATAAATAATACTCGCTTTAAATAAAGTGAATTTAGATTTGAATAAATATCGTGTAGAAACACCCATCAAAGAGATATTCGTTTGTTTTTATAAGTGTTTTTTCTCTCAGTGTATAACATCGAAGGAACATCGTTAGTGCTTCTGTGGATGTTACAAATCGGAAGTTATTTCCGTTTTTTTCACTTAAAGGCTGAATACTCAGGACTAAATAGACTTAATGTAGAAAATTCTGACTCGGGAAAGCCGAGGGTGAAATCGGGTGTAACGATTGCATCGATGTACCGAAGGGAAAAAGTGCTACATCCAAGTAATACTTACTTAATCCAGGTGAAATAGTTGACTCCGATACTCCTCAGCAAACGTTTACGTAAAAATAACGCTCTTTTCCTTCGGTATATTAACCGAGACGTCCCGGTGATGAATTGCTGCGCTGTGAAACGTCAGGAGAAATTACGGGATTCCTTATAGTTAGATTTAAATACGAGATGCGTTTGTACATTACTGTTTAAGACGCGGCGCCGTTAAAGTTGTTCTTCATTCGCAGGTGCGAACCGGGTCAGATCGTCGACCAGCACAGCGATAGATCATTTTGAAATTCATCAAGGTACCCACATATTACAGGTAAGTTTTATCCTTTTGTTTTTTTGCCTCACCTACGCTGTGAACGATAACGCGTTCTCGGAGAGAGTAAAAAATTACCTATAGTTCAACGAGATCCATACATTGAGAAAAATAAAAGAATACTTTTGTAACTTTTATCGCATGATAATAATTATTACTATTCGTAAATACAATCGCATAAGTAGAAGAATTATAGTTAGGCGAGGCGTTTTTCCACTAAGTCTTACTGATAAAAGCGATAATAATCTTGACTATAATTTCATTAAAAATGACTAGAATTTCTATCGGATTTCTCTCAGTGCACAGTCCACGGAAAAGTCGCGACGCTTTTCTTTTCCAATAAGTTTCGCAACGCATCTCGTATCCAGCAGGAGAATGCATCTCCCGAGAACTAAAAAAAAAAACTATTCAACACGGTAATGTTGAGTTCCGAAACTAATAAAAGAAAAAAAGTGTCGGGACCTTTTTTACGTTGGACCACACACGATTTTGGATTCAATAATAACTGCCAATTTACCGGGATCGTGCGAACCGTCGTATCGCGGGTCACTTCGACTCGATTAAAATCACCGAGGTCTGAGCTCGCAAACGGCAAAATCGCCGGCATCACGGCTGAGAACGTGTAAACGTTCGAAGGGCTACCTTTCCGGTAGCGTCCGATCCTAACAGTGTCTCGCGTTTTCTGTCGCTAGTCCCTGGACGGCTTCGCGATGGCTGTCGCGGCTGATGGCAGATTCCTGTACATATCCGAGACCGTTTCCATATATCTCGGCCTCTCACAGGTAAGCGTGTCCTCGCTCGAAGCGGGGCGGGCCAGGGGGTGCGTAGGGGAAAAGTGATAACGATAACGAGAAAGCGAAAGCGAATAAAAAAGCAAGCGCGAACCGCGAATGCAACGTGCACCGCGCGGCCGGAAGACCGAAGATAGTGGAAAGACGTAAAGGTGTGGGTGCTGCAGGAGGAAGGCCCGGAGGGGGAGGGGAAGAAAAGTTGACGGAAGAGAAGGAGGTTGAAGCGTTAAAGTAGTAGTGGTGGTGGTGAACGCCGGCAATAGTAGTAGTAGCAGTAGTGGCGGCGGCGACGGTAGAGGATGATGGTGGTGGCGATGGTGGCGGTGGAGGTAGCGAAAGAGGAGGAGGAGGAGAAGGAAAAGTTGATAGCGTTGTAGAAGAATAAGGAGGAGAGGTCAAGGGAGGAAAAGAGGAGAAGGTTGTACGAGTTGGCGGCCATACTGGCTGGCACGACGGCGAGAGCATGACATAGAAGGGGGAAAGGATGGGTGGATGGCGGCGGGCGGAGGTGGTCGCATGCGGCTCACGTAGCCTCTGCACGGCGGCGTGTTCGCCATTCCTAATGCCGCTCGCGAAGGTGGACGGGGAAAGAGAGTAGAAGCGGCGCGGGGTAAAGCGCGAAGGGGGGAGGGGGGGGGTACCGGGAGGTGACCGGTGTACCAGCTCTCTCTCTCTCTCTCTCTCTCTCGGTTCTGCGAAGCTCGTGGGGCAATCAATAGGGTGTTTCGGGGATTCGGAAAACCGACGGAAAGCCGACGTTGGCACAAACATGGCTGCCGCGGCTGCCTCGCCGCGGAGAGCTTCCCCCGTGTTACCTGCGTACCCCCCTGCGTGCCCCTTGCTTGCGGCTCGCGTTGCCGAAATCGAGTCGCGTCGTGTGAAGGTGGATGCACACTAGACGAAGGGAAGGCGAATGTGCGATACGAATGCGCGTCTAAACGAGACCTCGGACTTGCTTTGATGAACCATCCTGTGAGCAAATCGGCCCTTGAGGTGTTCTTTTCGGGTTCCTTACGGGGCGTACACACGGTTGCAAATTGTAGCAACGGAAGTTCGCATTCGGTCTTACCAACTTATTCGTTCGCTCGGTGTACATCCCCGGCTTTGGAAGCGCCTGGCGGGCGGCAGGATGTTTCCGCACGGAAGAAATACTCGGTTCCCGCGAGCGAAGGGACGGTGTTGAGAAACGAAGACCAGGCGGCGAGAAATGATGTCTCCGTTGCCGAGTACATTCGCGCGAACGTTCAGCATCGAAAAGCTCAATCGAGACAATTAAGAACGGTTAATTGAGAGAGGAATCTTTCCGTTCCCGCAGCCGAGTTTCCGCCCGGTCCCCCGGCAGCAGAAATTTCGATCACACTAACGAAGTTGTTCTTCCCGTCACAGAGAAAAATTTTCATCGGATAAACCGATTAAATCCGGTATATCCGATTGTCATTTTATCATCCGATCAAGTAACGGACGGATTTCGCCCGATGAAACATCCGACGAAATTGCCGAGTTTACCGGTGAAACCTAATCGGGAAATCAGCCGCCTTTCGTACATCCTTTGTTTTCATCGCATAAAGACACGGTTTGACCGGGCATCGCACTCGATCAGATGTATCCGTTTGTTACTTTTTAATTGGATCACCCGATCAGACATAATCGGACATTTTTCTCGGTACTTCTTTACTTTCTTAATGAGGCGTCATTATTGACGCGGCGGAAAAATCGCCGTTCGCGCGACAGAACGGNGGGGGGGGGGGGGGGGACCGGACGAAAACTCGGTGAGACGAGCACGATATGCCCGGGAAAAAATTATTCTGTATGATTGTGTTTAATTATAAAAAGATCACATGTGAATTTTGCCGTTTATGTGGTTACATGATCATGTGTCTATACGGAGAGAAATGATGTTATGTCGTTCGATTAAATGTCGATATCATCACGATGCGCCGTCAGAAGCACAAGTGGCCGGAAACATTTGCTTCCATTGTATTTGCATATAATTTGTGAACAACATGTAATTCAAACATGTATTTCTCGCGCTGCGGACATACGTGTTTACACACAATCTTGGACAAATTTCACATATGATCTTTTCCTCCCGGCTAGCTCGTGTTGTCGCCGAC
This sequence comes from Dinoponera quadriceps, assembly GCF_001313825.1. NCBI lineage: Eukaryota > Metazoa > Arthropoda > Insecta > Hymenoptera > Formicidae > Dinoponera > Dinoponera quadriceps. Next base: position 80,206 of record NW_014556881.1, on the reverse strand, counting down.
CGACGCGCGTTCGTCGCGTCGAGAGACAACCGGGGATCCATTTGGCCGTGGAGAAATCTCCCACAGGAGTCTTTCCGCTCCGGCGGTCGAGTTTTCGTTTGATCCCCCGGATAACGGGAAACATCCGAGTGTTCGCGCGACGGGACCGATGCATCGTATTTGTGATTAAGATATCGCGTCGGACTGGAGGAAGGAGGCGTTGGCGAGAATTGTGACAAAGGGAAGAAGATCGTGCCTTAATTTCAGGTAGAAATGACGGGGTCGAGCGTTTTCGATTACGTCCATCAGCAAGATCACGCCGAGGTCGCGGAACAACTCGGCCTTGGGCTCGCGTCGTCGTCCAGCACGCCGGGCCCGCACTCGTCGAATTCTGGCCTAGCCTCGCCGAGCAGCGCCGCGTCGGAAGAGCACGGCTCGTCCTCCACCGCGAATCCCGACGGTAACTGTCTCGCCTCATTTTGACGAATGAATCCGCGTCACCAATGTATTATATAAAGAATATGCTCTTCAAATTTCTCGGAACTTTCTTACTCGAAACAAGTGAAAAGTAGCAGTCCTCGACCATATTATTAGACGCACTTTGATTCCTTGATGGAATACAGATTAGGAGGTGAAGGAAAGCTACTAATTTTTGGCTCACTTGGTTAGAATAATTTTCGATGTCAATCGGCGCTTTCATCCTTCGCAACCTTCTCAGGTGTCAAATCACCTGTTTCACCCGTGATTTTTGTAAACAATATTGATATTTTTCACGCAGAAATTTATTTCTCCAGTTAGCAAGCGAGGAATCGAAAGTTTCAAGTCACGAATAAACGAAAATAAAACTGAATCTCGATTGACGCACGGCCAAGTGAGATGACGTCAGAAAAATATATTTTTCGTAGTATAATCGTTCTTTGGCGTAATTCGATCGATAGATGAGCCGTATTATAAAGCCGGAAGTCAATGAATTGTGAAAGATTAAGATGCGTCTAATAATATGGGCGGAGTATGTTTTCACTCAGAGCGATAATGCAAATCCGGCCACTCGAAGTCGCAAGAGCGAGGTGTTTCATTCATAGAGAGGATTCTGATTCCACACGAGTGAACGTTCCCGTCGATTAGAGTGAATTCGTTTTCGTAACGGCGGAACAGATCGTCGGATTCATCCGATGATTCAAAGTGGAGGATTCACTGAGTTAAAAGTCGCTCGAATTCGACAGACAGTCAGACTCTACCTTTTGAATGAGAAGAGATATCACACCGAGAGGTTTGAAGCACTTCCCTGGATTTCCCGGAGTTGAATCTCACCCGAAACAAGTGAAAAGTGCCGGTATTTTTGCCTGAGGCGATACATAAGATGCTAAATACTGTCCACCTCGCAGTCGTAAAAATGAATATTTTACTTAAGCTGAGAGTGGGTTCTGACTCCACGCGAGTGGATTCCCCGGTCGATCAGAGTGAATGTACTTCTCGTGACGGTGGAATACATTAGATTCGTTAGTTTTAAGTGCGAATATTTAGTCAGCTCAGACTCGAGGTGGAGAATTCGCCCCGTGCGAGCGAAAAGTCACGCGAATCCGAATGGCATTTTACTCCTCGAGTGGGATTTTGCTCCGAGAAATTTCGAGGGCAAATAATCTCGCATATCTCGCGAGCGAAGAGACCCAATTTCACTCTTGTATTCGTGTGTTATCTTCAGTGTCCTCGGTAATGTCGCTATCGGCGACCGGACTTTACAAGGGATACGACCGGGCGTTTTGCGTCAGGATGAAATCCACTCTGACGAAGAGGGGCTGTCACTTCAAGTCGTCCGGTTATCGGGTAAGCGAATTCGCGTGTCAATCCGACGATGCAAGAGTAGAAAATAGCTGTACATTATCTCGCAACACGGCTCGTCCTCTCGCTGAGCCTTGATCGGTAACTCATCGACAAACGATGATTACTAACAGATTGATAATTTCAGACTCCGGAATAGTCGCTGTGACGTTATTTAACGACGTCAGAAGCGAAGAAATTTTTGCGCTATACTTCGAAAAATAAAAAATAAAAAGATACATCCGCAGAATGATAACTTGACGCGGAAGTTTCTCTTCCAACCTCTTTTCTCGTGACTTCGTCAGTGTTAATTTTGCGACTATTTACCGATCGTTCGAGTAGAGGGAAAAGTGTTCCTCCAATTTTGCAAGTTCGCTGAATCGATCGCAAATGTCACTTCGCGGATACATCTTTTGATTTGGAAATCTAACGCAGCGAATTTTGGCGTTTTCTCGCTTCTGACGTCATTAAACAAGGACAGTCACAACAACGATCACACCCGGAGCCTTGATTAACTCTGCGTCTTATTCTTTTACACTGTCTGAGATCGCGTAGAATAGCGCACACACACACCTTTTCACGTACGCGTGTATACGCGCAGGTCGTGCTGCTGCTGTGTCGTTTGAGGCCGCAGCTCATATTTAGCCATACGAGGAAGACCGCGCCACCTCTGATGGGTATGATCGGTCTGGCCATCGCGCTCCCGCCGCCGAGCGTGCACGAGATCCGTCTCGAGACCGACATGTTCGTCACACGAATCAGTTTCGACTTTCGGATAGCACATTGCGAACCAAAGTAAGTACCGCACCCCGAAGTAACCCCTCGAGTGAGCGTGACGGGTCTCGCCCGTGTGAGCTTCCTCGGCCAAACTCAACTTGGACAAAGATTAGGCCCACCATAATGTTTGAAATACTTTTTGTTTTTTTATGACAAATATTTGAAAAAAAATTCANATATATATATATATATATATACATATGTTAATATAGAAGTATTATCATTCAGGTTGACCTGTAAATTGTTAACAGAAATAAAATATAAAAATCAGGCTTGCAAAATGTAAAAAGAAAACAAGCCATTCCATGACGGCTGATAGATTATTTATTGTCTAAAAGCTGATATATTATAGTTTGCATTATCTGTATAGACGCAGTAGATTATTGTACTTTACATGTAAACGCTTGCAACCCTGCACGCGACATTATCGAGTCTCTCACGGACGCTTCGACGAACGCAAAAGAAATTCGCAAAGTAGGTGAACCTAGTGAGCGACCGTCTCACACGTACCAAAATTCGTGTTTCTTCAGGGTTTCCGAATTACTGGACTACACGGCCGACGAATTAACGGGGAAGAATCTCTACACGCTGTGTCACGGCGAGGATGCGAACCGTCTACGGAAGTCCCACATAGATCGTGAGTATAACTGTTATGAATTGTAAAATTCGCGATCACCTCACCGTCGATCGTAAGACACCAGAAGAGAAGTCGCTGAATACCGTTTGCACGATCACACGTAAAATCACACCACCTGAGATACGACTTCTGTGTGACGTTTTTTTTTTCTGTGTAATGTTCGAGAGGAAGGAAATAAACGCGGCGCAGCGCCTTGAACTTACCTTATTAAGCCGGCAAGCCGTGCATGCTCGATTGAACTCGAGGATATCTCATATGCTGTGTAGCATCTCATGCCGATGTCATAATGATCATTGGAAGTAGCTTTTCACTCGGTGCACTTCCGACACATAACACATATGCACACACCCACACGACACATCGTGCTTCTCCGCAGCGATTTCGTTCCTGCCGCGAGGAGGAAAATAATCTAACGCGAGTAGCAAATTTTCTTTCGTCGCAGTAAATAAATATATATACAGGACATTTCTTAATTACACCGTCCGATATTTTAGAAATTGCTTCTTCGGGTCATTTTCACAAGGAAAACGTTCACACGCACCTGTGTGTTCGTTTCCTCGTAAAACGACCGCAAAAGCCTCGACTCCTCAAATATTGTACGGTATTTGAGAAACACCCAGTATATATTTATTTGTTCGCTGCGCCAGTATGAAACGTTCGCTGTCCCTCTGAATTATTATTTCCCTCCGTGCGATTATTTCGAGTAATCTTCTTCGAAGGAGATTCCGAATGAGATTACATTTCGTGTTAGGCACGAATCAAAAAATTCCCGAAATTACACGTTACAATTACCGTTTCCGTGTTGCGACACGTAACTGATGTTAAACGTTCGCAATCGCGGCGACATCGTGACACGTCGGGATCATCGCTGAAAAAAAAATGCCGATCTTCGTTCATCCGTCCCCATCGTAAAACGTTAATGAAAGAATGCGAGAGATGAAAGGTGTGCGATAGGTGTGTGTTGCTCAACGGTGACGGTGAAGGAGAATGGGGTTCGTACCGGCAAAGACTGAATAAATAAGTGAGGACTGAGCGAGCGACAGTGAAAGAAAGACACGAGGGACACGACGGTAGTCGCAGGGCTGCTGTTATTTTGCGAAAGTCAAACATTTCCTAGGAAATATAACGAGTCGAGGAAGGGATCGTAGGCGTCTAAGGGAACGTGGAAAACTGTCATCTTTCGATCGAAATTTTCGCGGACGGATCTCAAATATCACGCGGGGAGAAATAATGAATCGCAATCGCGGGCCGTCGAGCGCAATTAGCGAATATTGAGTTTTCCTCGACATCCTAACATCTCGCGAGATCGGACACACTTCGTCAGCGTTTTTCGTTTTTCCTCGCAGCGGTCGGTACTCGGGAATCGATTAACGGCCGGCGGGTGGAGGGAAGGGGGGGGGGGAGAATAGAGTCGTAACGTTATTAATGTACATACGTTTCCAATCAATCAATCAATCAATCAATCAACCAACCAACCAATACCAAAAGCCGATAGATCTGCCACGCAGAATTTCTTGCTCCTATTGTTCTAGGAAAATACTTCGGTGAGAAAGAACGCGGTGGGTGTCAAAGCTGTTCCGGGAAGAGAGAAAAGCACGAAAAGTATTAATACGTGTTGGTCTTTTCGACTCTGCGCGCGAGACCGCTTGCTGATTTAGTAAGTACGTATCTGTTTGTATTTGAACGTTTCAGATCAGATGTTAGTCAATGCACGTGTAGGCGTGGGAATATATAACGGTGACCTTTGCCCGGTCTCGCTCAGTTTTTCGACTTTTCCGTTTTTCTCGGCACGAAATATCACCGATCGCGCGTGTCTTCCTTATTAATGTCGCGATAATCAAAACGTCGCACGTCGTTTCTTTCGCAAATCCATCGCCAATTCCGAGAGAAAGAAAGAAAGAGAGAGAAAGAGAGAGAGAGAGAGAGAGAGAGAGAGACGCGACTCGGAAATTAATTCGAACGGTCTCGATTCTCTTGTTAGAGAAGAGAGAGAGAGAGAGAGAGAGAGAGAGACACAGAATATTCTTGCTTACTCGCTTAATCGTCTCGCATCCATCGATGCGACGATGAAACGTCTTCCGAGTGTCCCGTCGATTTTTCAGCAGAGAAATTCGCGCACTCAAGTTCAAGGTTCGATCCCTCGGACAATAGCGAACAAGATATTCGCATCGACAAGCCAGCACATTGTCGAAGATGGCAAAGATAATGATCGGAAAAAATTATCGGCAATCGCTTCGCCCTCTCAATCGGCCAGACGAGAAATATTCCCTTTTAACTACGTGTCTCCTGCGAGACTACATAATATATAGACTGTATAGACACCACTTCCAAGAGCATTATACAGAGATGGAAATGAACGTATACATACACACGCGCACACACACGTATATATATATTATATTCCAATGAGACAATAAACGAAGGATCAATCAAGATTTGCATTTACAATAAGATGCTTGTTTTTCCTCATCATTGTCGTACAAACGGTAGCTTCGACGCTGATTGTGTAATCACACTTTCGAGAAGTGAAAGAAAGAGAGAGAGTGAGAGAGAGAGAGAGAGAGAGAGAATAGAAGAAGAAAAAAATAAGGAATAAACGTTTGAGAAAAAATCGGAGAATTCATGTGATTCATATTTTAATAAGTTTTTATAACCTCACCTCTTTCTTTTACGGTTCTATATATACCTCAGTCGTCGAGGTCATTTAAAAACACCGAACTGTGTTGATTGTAGTGATCCACAAAGGGCAGGTATTGACACATTACTATCGACTGATGAACAAGAGCGGCGGGTACACGTGGCTGCAGACGTGCGCCACCGTCGTGTGCAATTCGAAAAATGCCGAGGAGCAAAATATCATTTGCGTCAATTACGTCATAAGGTGAGTCGTCAACACACCGGATTAGCGCGTGGTTCGTGCGTCTCATTGATCGGTCCCCTCAAATTGTTTTCATTTCCGGCCGAAGGAAGGGAGAATTCGCGGTCTTCGGAAACCGAAGCACGGATTTTACGACGTCATTAAAACCGTTCAAGCGCGTAACATTATTTAATATTAAATAATATTCCGAGCATACTCTTAGAATATATTAGACGCATAATATTCTAATAATATATTGACACTGTTAATATTAATATTTAATGTCACCGCGAAATCCGTGCTTGGACCTCCTAAAGGCCCGTAAATTCTCTCCCCGGGGAAAAATGATTATATATGATTATGTATAATCATATAAAATCATATATAAATCTTGCCCATATATGCGGTTATGTACATCATCATATATGATCATATAAGTCTATACGAAAAAAAAATGATGTTACGTCACTCAATTAAATGTCGATATCACGTGCAGTCAGAAGCTGGCCAGAAGCATTTACTTCAATTATATTCGCATATAATTTGCAAACAACAGTATTTCTTCGTCGTGAGCACGTGTGATTATATACAGTCATACATACGGGCAAATTTCACGTGTGGTCTTTTCCCCCCGGGGGAAATCTTCCTCTGGTCCGACCAGGTGGGAGCTGATTCACGCTTGACACCTCGTTTGCGCAGAGCACGGCCGGCGGAATATGCTTTCTCATATCGTTTCTCGTCCACAGCGGCCGAGAGTACGAAAACTTAATAATGGACTGCTGCCAGCTGGAGGACGGCGTCACCGGCGTGAAGAGGGAGGACACGGCCGGGAACGATCCGGAGAACGGGTCGCCGGACGCCGACCGAGGAGGTACAAAACAGCCTTTGATTTAGCGACCGACGCGTCCGAGAAAGAAAGAGAGAGAGAGAGAGAGAGACGCGTCCGGGAGGAACATCGGAAACGCGTTCATCCTCGGCCTTCGCGCCCTCGACGTGATATTCGTTGCAACTTCTGATTTCAGAGGGTCGTAGTCGAGGCGGCCCTGCGAATCAGCACCAGGAACAGTCCCACCGGTCGCCGGCGGAGGAGCGGGAGGAGAGTCACGGCTCGGAGAGCGAGAAGCAGCGGGGCAGCAGGCACCACGACAACATGGCGCAGCTGCAACAGGACTCGCAGACGGCGGTCGGGAACATCGGCACGCTCGTGGTGAGGCTGCGCGCGAGCGGGCACAAGCGGAAGATACCCGCGGACGACGAGAGCAGCTCGAACGAGGAGGACGACGAGGAGGACGGGGCGAGCACGGCGAAGGAATCCGGGAGCAACGAGAGGAGCCGCGCGCTCAGCCCCGCCGCCTCCACCCACTCGATCTCGACGACCGAGCAAACCCTCTGCTCGACGACGAGCCCCAAGTCCCGTCGCACCGGCGAGCCCGTCTCCACGAGACTCGACAGCAGCAACAGCAACACCGAGAGCACCGGCACCTCGGTGAAGGATCTCGAGCAGGCGATGTCGAAGCATCTGCCGGTGAGCTCGCTGACGAAATCGAACTCACCGGCGACCCTCCACCAGCCGACCGACTTCAGCACGGACGCCCTGCTGAAGCAGCAGCAACAACGGAGCACGATACAGTGGATAGGTGCCCACCATCACCACCACCTGGGCCACCTGAGCCCGCAACAGTCGACCGCCGCTCCTTTACCCGCCTCCGCCCTCCTCCGGCAGCTCTACGCGAACCGGGAGAGCGTGATACGCGCGAACGTCCACGGGATCACGTCGAGCGGCGGCGGTGCGCGCGCCCCCTCGTCCGCCGGCATCTACTACCCGGGCGAGACCGCGCCGAACGCCGGCCCGCTGCCGACCCCGCCGGGCTCCGAGGGCTCCAGCACGTACGGCGAGCACCAGTTCGTGCTGGCCGCCGCTCACAATCAGAAGCCCACCGCCGGCAACTGCGCCGCCGACGCCTTCACCAGCCTGGTCTCCTCGTACACGACCGCCACCGGCGGTTACTCCGTGGACTACCACTCCGCGATGACGCCGCCCTCGTCGGTCTCGCCCCGGGACAAGCAGCAGCAGCAACAGCAGCAGCAGCAGCAACAGCAGCAGCAGCTTCATCCCGTGATAAGTAGCTACGAGAGCTCGTCGGCGTACGCGGAACCGGCGGTGCTGCGTCACCAGTACGAGCCGGCCCAGCCGTTACCGTTGAAGCCCCAGGTGTACTCGGCCACTGTTCATCCGAGTGCCTTAGACGCCGCGGCGGCGTACGCATCGGCCGGCCTCACCGCCGAACAGCCGCAATTCTACCATCATCCGGCCGGCACCGCCGGCTTCCACATCTACCATCCGACTAACAAGTCGACGGCGAACGGCTGGTACACCTCGGCTTCCTAGTGGCACCACCACTACCAGCAGTAGGGCCAGCCCTTTCAGAGAACGGCCACCGTGTGTGTGGACGCGTGCGACGGGGAACGCGTGTACTTAAAGCAACTGTAATTAAAAGAGACCCCCCCCCCCCCC
>NW_014556881.1:62872-71572 GCF_001313825.1 Dinoponera quadriceps | reverse complement strand
TCTCTCTCTTTTCCCTCCACCCCCACGTGCATATCAGTGATACGCTAAATTCGTCGGTCGCGAAACGAACGACTCGCCGTCGTCGAAATCGGAGGTTCGCCCCCTCCCCTCCTCCTCCTCCTCCTCCTCCTCTCGTCATCGAACTCGCGGCCGCGCGTCCAATGCGACCAACGGCGTGCGCCTGCTGCGAAAACAGCAACAACAACAACAATCGCTCTCTTCTCCATTATGTAGAACGATTTATTGTAATATAATGAATAAATTATTATGTATGTTGACTTTCCGGAGATATCGATGCGCGCGCATCACGAGAGCGCACGAGGGGCGCGAGCGGCGCTCTCTCGTGCGTGTTCACCGTGCGTGTTCCGAAGTGACTCTGAGACGCGACGCTCAAGAGAGATACCGTAATGATATATATAATATCCCGCGATTTTGTTATTATTACACGTGTGATATATTTCGGCGAAAACGCGCGGGGACCGAGACCGAGAGACCATCTTCGCACCTTCGCGTTCATAGGTGTTACCGATCGAGCGCCGACGCGGCGGCCGTTCGCTCGGCACTCGGAGGATGCGCTCGGGCGGCACTTTATCAGCAGTCAAAGCGTCGTTCTATTTTTATCGCTCATTCGGATCTAAAACAAGGGTAGAGCGGCGTTTCAGCCGATAGCTCGCTCCCCCGAGCGCACCCGAAGTATTTTATACCGTGACGTATTCTGTCGCGCGGATAATTGTTCGCGAGATGAACGTTGTGCGTGTGTGTGTATGTTGTATAGCAGACTATTAATGTTGTACTATTACCTAAGTGTAATGACGTCGAAGATTTCCAGTCAGAAACATTATTCGTTCGTGGATTGTCAATAATTTGATGAAGAATCGATAAAGATTCTCCAGCGTGGCAATCACAATGCGCAAATATTTAAAAAATGACGGGTCTAACTGGAAATTTTCAACGGTTGCGTTCAGCAGAAAAGAAAAACCCCCGATTCCGCCAATTTCGGTTAATCTAATCGACCGACAATTAAATCGATTAAATCGGAACTGACCGGATCATATGAATCAATTAGCTAATTCGACAGTGCGATTGGTCAATTCCATTGATTAATTAATAGTCAATCGATCGGTTAGGTTAACCAAAGTTGATGGAATCGGGGACTTAGTGAGCGCTTTGCGATTGTTGCTTCTGATTGGTACATTCTCCCAGATTTATGAAAGATCTAAAAGAATATTCCAATCACGCGCAATAATCACAAAGCGCTTAGTAAGTGAGTGCTTTTCCTGTTGAACGCTGAAGGGGCATGTTACCACGCCTAGCAAATCGAACGGCATCAACGGGAACTGCTGTGCAACCTTCACACATTTCGGACATTCGTTCGTCGCTTTTGGTTTCAGCGTGGAAAAGAGCGCCGACTCGGATTTACTCTCTCGGTTATCACGCGGCGAGCAATACACGTGTTCGAGGAAGACTAGCGCGGACGGTGGTATACTTAAGAGAAATCTCTCTCTCTCTCTCTCTGTCGATTCGTGCGCTGGAGTCTATTTGGTTTTTTTTTGTTTAGTCGATTGAAAGAAGGGAAACGTTGAGTTTGTACATTTACAACACGTTCGAGACAACACGTGTACGTTCTACGTACGATCGATCTGTCCCAAAGATGAATTCGTTATTGCGGTGGTACTTCTTTCTATTCTTCTTAGATTTCGACCCCTGCGATCGGGAAAGTGGCAGAGTGTGTGACTCTCGTGACTTCTCGACCTGTCCACGTTTCGTTCGTAATGTAGACAACACGGGCGGTGCAATGTCCGCCGCATCTCGCGGGCGTCCAGCTTCCACGAGCTGCTTCCTTGAGCTGCGAAAAAAATGCTGAAGCGAGTCGTGACGAGATTGGAGACAATACGAATAGATAAAGAGAGAAAGAAGAAAGGAGGAAGAAGAAAAAACGTGGAGAAAAAAAGAAAAGAGGTCAAACGACGATTTATTTGTCACGCAGTCGCGTTACGCCAATCCGCGTGGAAGGACACGACTCGAGCAATTTGGGAAAAAAAAAACACACGAGTGATATTACGGATAGACACTTTTATTAAATACGCACTGAGATTGTTTACTTATTAAGATAACGAGAGACATTTGTATGTATATTTATAGACTGCTCTAGCGATATATTACCTTTTAAGTAATCGGATAGACGAAGGAGTGTAGATACCGACGAGGGGACACACACACGTATTTCGCGACGCGCGGAAAAAGAGTCAACATTTTTGGAGGTAGCGAATTCTTTTAGGAAGGTTATTGTATTTTAATGTTTAACACTTCAATCAGTTGTTTCCCCCTTTTTCTTTTTTGACAAGTACACGTGTAAATACAGCTTACGTGCCTAAAAGAAAAAAAGAGAGAAAAAAAAGATTCACTCGCCGAGCATCATTTGACTCGATTTCTTTCCGCTCTTTCGCCGATTTCACAAATTCCGAATAAATAAATATGTATTTATTTATTTATTTATTCATTCATAATCTTCGAGACGAGAGCTTTGCCGACGCAATCGGTGGAAACCGATAGCGGGACTTGTGATTTCGCATTCTACTGCGCACTCGAGTAGCTCCCGACAAGATGAATGCCCGCCAGATGTAAAGCGTAAGTAATAGTTTCACGTGAGAAATTCTCGACACCGGTAAGTAAGTGGAACCGCGGAAGATTTACTGGAGAGATGCTCGGGACCGCCTGATCAGCCACATACCCGATAAACGTGTAATATTATTTAATATTAAATAATATTCTGGGCATATTCTTAGAATATTCGACGGATAATGTTCTAATAATATCCTAGTAATTATCATATTTAATATTAAGTAATATTTCTAGAATATTAATAGATGGTTACATGTCCGCTCCTAATTATGTATGCAAAGACATGTTCATGTAAAAAAGAAAGGAAAAATTTGGAGACAGTTCCTTGCGATCTTGACACCCGACCTTTGAAAAATTGATAAGAAACAAAACTTCATAGGTGATTTATTTTATTCAGTTCCGTCCTCTCTTTTGTATACGCTCATATATAAGATTACATTCATCGAGATCATCATCATCATTCTCTTCAAACCTGGTCGTCATTTTCGTGACTTCAGTCTATATAGAAATCTGAAACACACCTCTGTCGTTTTTTGCCTGACTGATCGTTGTACAAGATGTTAATTCAATAACAAGAAATAACGAATATATTATTCGTATAAAAATGTTTTATGTACACTTTCATTGTGTGTTACATGCTTAGTATACAAGTATTGTTACGATTATGATTATTATTATCGTTTTTGTTATTAATGTTATCATTACAATTTTTATTCTTAGTGCTATATATATATTTATTTATTTATATATATATATATATGAGTATATTAAATTACTACGGTGTTGTTGCAGGTCTATGTAAGGAAAAAAGTAAACATCTCTGTAAAATATAATTATATAAACAAAAAGATGAAAATATATATATATATATATAAAATAAATCTAAAAAAAAGTTAAAATGTAAAACGCACTTTGGACGGTAGGCATTACAACTAATACTGTGTAAATTATTACAGAAGAAAAAAAGGAAGGGTCGAAATATACGTAAAAACGTAAGTAATTTTTATCTTTGAATTAAAGACAGCTTTGTACATGGAAAACCTATTTATATTACATAAAAGCTCTTTTATGTCTGATTATAAAAATGCGTTTGGAAAATTTAACGTACATGCCTCAATGAGAGATCGAGTTATCAATATTGCGTCATAATTCATTAATTTTTTTTATTCTCTTTTTCTCATTGGCACAACGAACGTAACCCGTAACTATGAGACGCGAAAAGATCGTCCGCTTATTACGATAATCACAAGTTTCAGAGGTTCATGAGATTCCGGCAGTTACATTGTTATGTCGCCGAAGCGAGAGAAATGCATCGGAGAAACCATACGGGAATGGCAGTCCCGGAAGAAAAGATCCGTTTGTCTCCGGCCCGAAATTATGACGTACACGAAGAAATAATATTTCAAACGGAACTAAAGAGACAGCATTCTTACCAAGACGCGTTTATGCAATATTCTAGATTAAGTTAATGTTTACTCGTCATTCCTCTGCAGCGCTTCCATAGCTCAGCGCGGCAAGATCAGCCACGGGAAGATCGCAACACTTTTTTTGATAAGTTTCGGGAAGCATCCAGTGTCCAATAAGAGAATTCATTGTTTAGTGATTCTCAGAAGATATATTTTCCTATGGGATACGAGATGCGTCGTGAAATTTATCGTCAAAAAAGTGTCGCAATCACAGGCTTCTAAATAATACATTAGACTGCGTACTGCCGCTTATCAGGCGTATGCAATCTTTACATATTCCTATAAGCGCGTAACATCATTTAATATTAAGAAATATTCTGAGTATATCAGAATATTAGATGTAATATTCTAATAATATTCTAGTAATATTATTTAATATTAAGTAATATTTCTTGAATATTAATAGATGGTTATATGTCCACTCCTAATAATATTAAAAAAATAATATTATTCAATGTAATATTATATATTTTTTTTAATACTCAACTCTATATGTATATATATAATATATATAATTGTAGCTTTTTATTTCAAGTGTATTGCAATACCAATTGGTTTATTATATAAATAAAGTTGAAAGAATTTTCTGTAAAAAATACGTTTTATATTTAAAAAAGTTATATATACATTTTTCTTTTTAATATTATGAGAACATTTTTATATGCCAAGAATATTACGTGAAGTGGGCATGTAACATCAATGGAACATTTCTATAATATCAAAAAAATATTACATAACATTCTTAGAATATTATAAGAAAATTATCTTAATATTGAATAATATTCATACAATATTCTAGGAATATTACACACTTATAGACTTGTAAATTGTAACTTTTCACTTGTATATAAGATATTAGAGTACATACGCGAAATAAGAGCACAAAGCACGTGACTGTCTGCCGACACTTGAACTCATAGATTATAAAATACTTGAAGAAGGATATCTAACAATTTTTATACTGTAACTTCCCCACGCACCCTAACGGCACTTTCATGCAAAAGACAGATCGAGTGACGCTTAAAAGTGTGTACCAAGGAATTTCCTGTTGCATCTAGAATACAAAATAGCGGCGTGAAGCGTGAGCAACCTTCCTTGCGCCTCTATTTCGCGTATGCGCCGTATCCAATTTTAATACATACGTTTAGGATACCTTCATATAGATAGTAAATGTATCAAATAGAAGTGTCCGCGATAGCAACCGTGCGTTCTTGGGACTGCCTGGGCGCGCGTACAGAGAGCCGCGTTTTAGATGAACCATTCCTTCTTCTTCTGCACTTGATGGCCAGTGGTGGAGTGAACGACCGCCGAGTCCGGGTCCAAGGCTATCTCCGCGCCCTTATCCTCCTGCGTCAGGTATTCGCCCTTGTGCCTGGACATGTATCTACCTATGAGTATCGCCATGATGACGAGAGCGATGAGTATCACCGCCAGGACGCTCCCTAAAATGGCGGTGTCGGTCTCGTTGTACGCGGCGCGCACTTTCTCCTCGTCCACGTCCGGCGGCGGCCGGGTCTCCAGTACATCCGGTGGATGGGTGATCGGCTCGACCCCGCAGAAGTCCTCGGTCGGTAACCCGGGGCCGAGTGAGCGCACGTTCGCGGGCCCGTTCTCCTGGAAGAGCAGCTTCAGCGGATATATGTCGTCGAACTCGACCCGCGAGATGCAGCCGGCGAATCCCTCGTTCATCGACTCGTTCCTGCCGATGTACATGTACTGGATGTTGTTGAACTGCGCGTCCGCGGAGGTCTTGATGTCGAAGTTGAACTCCCGCGGCTCGTAATTGTCGATCTGCATTACCAGGGTGGCGCCCGAATTCTTCCTGCTGATCCTCACATCGTGGTACTGGCCGAGGCCGAAGTGCTTGTACGGGAATATCGCTTCCCGCCGTTCGAAGCCGAAGTCGAACACCACGCGCAAGTGGCCGCTGTTGGAGACCATTATCGTCATGTACTCGCCCGAGATGTTGGAGAAGAGGCCCAGCAGGAACCCCTTCGGATTCGTCGTCGTGAAACCGATGCGTATCTTCTCGGCTATGGTGGAACGCCAGCTGCCCATGAAATCGTACTTGATCATCGAGGTGGGTCGCATGTTTATGCCGATCTCTGAAAAACAACCCTTCATTCGTGGCTGCAGCGCTGAAGCGATCTGCTCGATCGTACACGTGTTGAGGATAGATAGATAGATTATTATTATTATTATTATTAAGAGAAGCAACGTTGAGTGAACATGATCGGTTTCACAGGCTATCTGAATCACACGATCAACCGGCATTTGAATTCAGAACTAAAGGTCGACGAAAGGACATATAATGTAATAGTGAATCAAATGATTTTCATTCTAATTTTACTATATCACGATTTCGAGAAATCCTTTCTCGGCGTGTCGAGTTACGAGCGCTTCGCACTTACCGTCCGCACAGATCGGCCCTTTGAACGCGGTCCATCGGCAGTCGCACGAGTAGCTGTCGTACCTCTCGTAACACGTGCCGTTGTTGAGGCAGGGACTGCTCTCGCATCTGCCGACGCAGTCTTCCGTGACGCCGTACAAGCCGCGCCGGGCGCGACTTCTCAGATCCTGCAGTTGGCCGTTCAGAAGCAGGGACCTTATGCAACCGACGTAACCGTCCCTGTAATCGAGCGTGGCGCCCACCATGAGATCCGAGGTGAGGTGAATCGCCCGCACGGGGCCCGGGGGCTCGCGCACCCGGTTCGACAGCGCGTTGTCGATGACGATCCGCGCCTCCTTGCGATTTCTCTCCACCGACACGGAGTGCCACTCGTTGTCGGCCAGCCTGTAAGACGTCTGCACGCTCACCGCGAGCGGCCCGCCGCCGGCCATGTATTGGAAGTGTATCAGGTTGCCGCTGTTGATCGAGATCTTGATGTAATCGGTCGGCCCTCTGCTGTGGATCATTACGGCGTCGTCCACGGTCGTTTTGAATTCGAAATAAATGTCGCCGCTGTGGCCGATGTCGAACGTCGGCAGGCTGATGGTGGCGTCCGCTATGCGGAATGTCACCATGTTCTTGAACAAATCTGCAAGTCGAAAGTGGTGTATCGGTAATAGTCTATCTTCGTCCGAGGGTTCAGCCTCGGATTCTGCAATTTTCAACCGACAGTGTCGTTGTCGTCACAGTGTCCTCGTGCAAGTACGGCCCCTAGGCAATCTGTTAGACGCACTTTGATTCTTTATTAATAGAATACGGATCAGGAGCAGAAGGTCAGCTGATGATTCTATTTTCGCTCGATTAGAATGATCTTCGGTGTCAAGCGCCTTTACCTCCGCAGCCTTCTGAAGTGTCAAATCACTTGTTTTATCCGTGTAATTTTTCCACAAGATATTACGATATTTTTCCTACGAAAATTCATTCTTGTGTCGGTAAGCAAGGAAATTTGAAGCTTCAAGTCACAAGTAAACGAGAATAAAACTAAATTTCAATTGACACACACACACGGCCGCGTTCAAAACTCACGTCTGTCCTCGTTACTCATCAACAATGCGACTAGCGTGGGTTTATACTTGTTCAAGTTCATCATCAATGTAACAGCCGAGCGAAATGACGTCGTAAAAAATGCCTTTTATAGAATAATGGCCTTTAAGCACAATTCGATCGATAGATGAGCCATATTACGAAGCTGGTCCTCAGAAGTCAATGAAATGTGGGAAATTAAGGTGCGTCTGATAATATGGACAGGGACTGGACAACGGCGGAAAAGGTGAGCGACCGTAACGACGATATATCGTAAAAAGTTGGAGAACCAAAGTTTCTTCGCTGCAGTCGTCTGATGACGCCGGAAGCAAGAAAACGCATGCCCAGAATTCTTGCAGGTGCTATACACACGGGTATAATACTTTCCCCCTCCCCCTCTCTCTCTCGCTCGAACAATCAATAAATAACCGTGAAACTAACATGACGCGAACGTTTCCTTCTTAACTTATCTGTTCTCATGATTTCGCCGCGTAAATTCCACTCCGCCGATTGTTCGAGCAAGTATTCAGAAAAGTATTTAGAAAGTATTCAGAATATTTTACAAATATGCCGAGTCGAATAGAAATATCATTTTATACGTACAATTTAATTTGATAAAAATGTCAGTAAGGAAGCAAGTTTAAAGTACCGAAGAAGAGCGTAATTTAATTAAACGGTACTTGTAACAACAAGAAAATCTCGCATTCGCTGTTCGTTCGTTCGGTGTGTACCCGGCTTTAGAAACGAGAGGTGCGTTCGTTAAGCTTACCGTCGCCTTCGCAGATAAGCGGGCTCAGCGTGTAACGTCCCATCTTCTCGTCGACCGGTGTGCCCGTGTCGCCGAAGCGCAGCTGCTTCACGGGCAGGTACTCCTTCTCCGTGATATCGCCGCCGTCCTCCAGCCACCCGTCCAAATTAGCGTCGCAGTTGCACCACTTGGTTGGGTCAACGCAGGTCCCGAGTATCCCGCACTCGCACTTCCGCGAGCCGGGCAGCGCGCCGCCCCAATAGTCCATCTTCTGATTGTGTCGGCTGACCCACCACGAGTTCGGCGCGAAGTACTCGTCTTGGCGAACTGCGGGAAGAAATCGTCGTGAAACTGGGACGAGCGTGACGTGTCGCGAGGTCTCTGCAGGGGGG
>NW_014556881.1:51522-62822 GCF_001313825.1 Dinoponera quadriceps | reverse complement strand
GGGGGGGGGGGGGGCGTTACCTGGCGAATTGAACAACTTGGACTGCTTGCAAGAATAACTGATCCTCTGCCGGCACCTGGCGGACCGGTTCATCAGGGCTTCTATCTGATCGAGGTCGGCGTCGTAAACGATATCCTGGATGAAACTGCCGGGCTCCTCGAAACCGTCGACCGGCGTCGGATGCTCGTTACCGTGACGCAGTACCGTCCTGATGCGCCCGTCGGCGAAGAATTCACAGACCACCGGGAACGGTTTCAACGGTCCGCTTCCGTCCACGTCGATCTTAATCACCGCCCGTTGGCTGACCGCGTTCGTATTCTTGTACGCCTCGCACGAGAGAGGGCTAAGCGCTACGCGGGGAATCGATCGTCATTTCGAGTCTACTGCTATTTCGGTCGGAGATACACACACAGGCAATCGAACGTTTCACGACCGGTGAGAATCGCCGGTGTATACCTACATGTGTGACAAACAGCGCCTCCGTATCCGGTATTGGTGCAGACGCAGGAGAACTCGTTGGAAGTTTGCTGGCAAATTCCCGAGTGCTTGCAGGGATTCGGGTTGCAACGGTCCACCATTTGACAGGTGTCGAACACAACCTCGTTCTTGCAGCAGTACTCCTCCTCCTTCCAATCGGTCGGCAATTTATAATTGCCGTCGATACTTATCATCCTCATGCAGCCGATGAAGCCGCGATTGCTCAGCTCGTCGGTCATACCGGCGATGTAGTAAAACTGTCCGGTTACCAGTTCCAGGAGCCGATTCGTCTTCATCGGCCTGCCGTCGACGTTCAAAATGAGGGAATTCCTGGCCATCGTCAAGATGACCTGATGCCATTTGCCATCGTTGAATGTCTCGTAAAAGTTGTCTAAATTCACCAGCGGATTGTCCCGCGTTTGCAACTCGACCTTCAACTTGCCCTTCTCCAGGTAGAGCTGCGCAGGAAAAAATCAAGTAAACAATCGCTGCGACTTCTTCTTCACAACGACGCGAGTCTCGAAGACGGATAATAACAGGGAGCTGAACTATCGCTGTCTTTCGCACGTGACGTATTGATTAAAAAAGCATCTAAAGCTCGAGGATTAAGACCGAAAGATCGAAAGTACGGAACCTTGACGAAGCCGGGAGACGTAAACTTGTGGTAAAGAATGATCCCGTTCTCCTCGTAAGTCCGGAAACTGAGGGAGACGTTCAGTGAATATACACCCTCGTATCCTCTCAGCTTGGCGTAGGAGCCTTTAGTTAAGAACGTCACGGGGATTATCGGTGGCTCCGGACAGGCGAAGATCGTGTGGATCCTCTGATATCTCAAATTCTCATCCCCCGCCTCCACCTCCTTCAGCTCGCTGATTATATTCGTACTGTTCAAGTAGAAATTCTCTATACAGCCGGTGAAGTTTTGGTTCACCACCAGACCCTCCTGCATGTTGGGTACACCACCGAAGTAGAACTGAAAGAAAAAGAAAAAGGAGAAAACAAAATAAAAAAAGGATTCTCCGAAACCAGTAAATAGATCTCTACGGAGGAGCAGGCTACATTTAAAATCCTTCGTGTGTGGTAAAACTTTGTGTGGCCGAAAATTTTTTTTCGCCTCTCTCTTTCTTGAGAGAGAGAGAGAACTCCTCACTTACTTCACGATTCAAGTCCAACCGGTGAAATTCTCCCTTTATCCTACCCTTGATCAATACCCTGTCGACGGAGAACGAAATGTTCTTCCTATTACGGGAGATTAAAACATCGTGCCACATATTGTCGTCAAGAAGACTGCCGACGGACAGGCTGGTCATAATACCGGATCCCAGATCGATATTAAGCAGCATTCTGTTGTCGCGCAGTTGCAAGGCTATATAGTCACCTTGCGTACCGCGGGAATACATTAATACGCCGTCGGCGTTATTCGTCTTAAAGCGGAAACGTATAAAATGTCTGTCAGTCTCGATCGGCTCCCTGAGTAAGTCCATGCGTACGAGAGACGACCCGTTAAAGGCAACAACGTCGGACACTGAAATCCACACAAGTTCGACTTAGTCATCTTATAAATGATACATATTTTGTTTTTAACGCACACATCTCATAAGGCGAGAAGAGTGTTTATTATTCATTATTTCCATACCGTATTCGCATCCGTAGAGTTCAACCCTCAGGGATATCCTGTCCCTCCATCGCGTTGGATTTATTCTAACCCACTGTGCGATTATCGGCACCTCGAACTTATTTAGTTTTATCCCGTCGCCGTTTACGTTACCTTTGAACATCTGCGGAAAATCAAGAAACGTTTCGGAAACCGTACTGTCGCCGCGTTTGTCGAATTAATAATTCTCATATATGCTACCTCAGTGATCGATAATTAATAGCGCAACAATCGTGCAGAGTATAGTTAATTCGCATGCATTCCTCGAGTTAAGGCTAATTTTTAACAGTGAAATGTCTAACGAAGACACCGTTAGTACCAAATGATCAATGATTTTGTTATGAACGCAGAAACCAGTCTCCAGATCGGTTTGAAGATCCCGAGTGCGTGAAAGAGACGATCGATTTAACGTGAGTTACACAAGTTCATACAACGTGTATTTCATCAGACAGGCGAAATAATGGTCGATTAATTTCACAGATTTTCAATATAGGTGTGGTATATATATATATGTTATATATATATATATATATATATGTTATCCCAACCACTACCGATTACCCAAGTGTGTGCATTAGTTTAACTAGATTGTTAGCAGTAAAGGAAACGCCAATGTTAAACGCAGATGCATGAATTCCAAGAGCTGCGATGTTCTCGCGATAGACAAAATTCTTGAAAAACAAGGTATTATCCTATAAGCGCGTAATATATTTCTGAAACATGGTTATGTCTACTCCTAATAATATTAAACAAATAATATTATTTAATGTTATTGTAATATCATATATTTCTTAAATATTCAACTCCATGTACATATATAATATATATAATTGGAGTTTTTTTTATTTCAAATATATCGCAATACCAATTGTTTTATTATATAAATAAAGTCGAAATGATTTTGTGCAAAAATACGTTTTATACTAGAAAAATGATACATATATTTTTTTTACTTATATATATTTTTTTCTATATTATTATTTTTTTTTATATTTTCTAAGAACATTTTTATAATGTGCCAAGAATATTGTGTGAAGCGGACATATACAACATCAACAGAACATCCCGAAAATATCAAAAGATATCACGTAACATTCTTAGAATATTATAAGAATATTATCTTCATATTTAATAACATTCATATAATATTTTCGGAATATTACACGCTTATAGGGTAGCCTCCTTTTCATGTGTGCGCGCGCGCGCGCGCGTGTGTGTGTGTGTGTGCGATAAAAAAATAATACAACATAATAATATTAAAATGTATGTATACATTATATAATATTAACATTACATGTACAAATCACCGGTTTTTATAACGAAATAAAGGTTTACGGAGAAAAGGAAGCGAAAGAATACAGTTCGATTATTCGTCTCGACGGGGAAGCGAACGTTAAAGACACATTCGTGGCCGGCGGGGCAGGCGCGTTTCCGCGCTCGCTCGTGATTCGCCCATTTTACCAGCGACGGCTTCTCCTTCGTGTATTGACGCCGCGCAGAATCTCCGTCGCGTACGCCTACCAACGCCGCCGCTCGGCCGTAGCGGCACAGGTTAGGTCGGTCGGCGAAGGTTAGGTGCGCGACTCGTATCAGTCTTCATCGACGTGTCAAACGCGAGCGAAGGCAAATGGCGGCCGCTCGAGGTGAAAACGACGACATTCCCGCGCTCGAGGAGGAGCTCGAGAAGCTGAACCTGGCCTGCGCGACGACGGAGGACGATGCGCCGACGGAGGACAAGGTCGACGATGACGCGGTCGACTTCGGGAAAACCGGCGAGCCGCAGCTCTGGGGCTTCGAGACGCGTGAGCTTTACAAGCTCGCGCTCGGTTTCTACAAAGAGAAGAAGGGTAAGGCCGTGCACATCTCCTACGAGGACAAGCTGAAACTGGTGGCGTTCATTCAGCAAGTGACGCACGGCAAGTGCACCGCGGAGAACGCACCGCCGCTGGGCGTCCTCGACGTAATCGGCAAGGACAGACGCCTCGCCTGGCAGAATCTGGGTGATATTACCAAGGAACAGGCGATGGAGGGCTTCATAGTCCTGTTGGATAAGCTGTGTCCCCTGTTTAGAACGGTGGCTGAGGCGCAGAAGAGGGACTTCGAGGAGAAGGAACGACTGAAGAAGGAGGAGGAGGCGAGGAAGCTCGAGGAGGAGAGGAAGCTGAAGGAGCTCGAGGAGGAGCGGAAGAAGCGGGAGGAGGAGAGGCTGAAGGAGGAGACGCAGAGGCGGCAGATCCAGGATGCCCTGAATCAGCAGACGTACCACCAGTTCAAGATGTACGCCGAACAACAGTACCCCGGCAATCCGGAGCAGCAGGGCGTCCTGATCAGGCAGCTGCAGGAGCAACACTACCATCAGTACATGCAGCAGCTGCATCAGAACCAGCTGGACCAGAGCGAGGAAGAGGAAGAGAAGAAGAAGAAAAAGAAGAAGAACAGCGACGGTAACATCGAGGAGGAGACGAGCCTGTCGAAGGACGACGATAACAACAAGGACGCATCCAACACGAATGACGAGGACTCCGACGACCTGGAGGACTGGCCTCCCATCACCCCGGCGGAGATGTGGACGAGGAAGGGTGTGGAGGAGTTCAAGCGGACGATCTGGCGGGAGGCGCCCGACGCGGTGATCAGGGTGGGACATGGCGAGACGGTGACCGTCCGCGTGCCCACGCACGAGGACGGCACGTGCCTCTTCTGGGAATTCGTCACGGACTCCTACGACATCGGCTTCGGCGTATACTTCGAGTGGTCGAAGCCGGACACGAATCAGGTATCTGTGCACATAAGCGAGTCCGAGGACGAGGACGACGAGGACGAGGAGTACGAGCCGAGGAACGACCTCGAGAGCGGACCGATGAACAACAACGCCCGGCCGGAGCGGCGAACCACGACGCCGCCCATCAGCGTAATCGTGCCCGTCTACAGAAGGGACTCGCAGGACGAGATCTACGGCGGTAGCCACCAGTACCCGGGCGAGGGGGTGTACCTTCTGAAATTCGACAACTCTTATTCGCTCTGGCGGAGCAAAAGACTCTATTACCGAGTGTACTACACGCGGCAAGGCCAAGGCTTCACGAACAATAACAACAATTAATCAACCTCGTCAAGCCGTCCGTCCATCGCGACGAGAGGACGACGCGTGATGAACGACGAACGAGACGTATGTCCGTTGAGCACTAGCCTTCACACTATAAATGTACTAATAACTGTACTAATAATGCTAGTCCAACTGAATATGAGTCTGATGTGTCGATTCGGTCCGTGTAGAAGTGTAACACACACACACACACACACACACAAAAGAGATATATTTATTGTTTAGTTGTAAGTGACGACACACACACACACACACACAAAAGTTCTGCTCGTTTTCAGTGGCAAAACCGAGTGCATGCGTAAGAAGGAAAAGAAAAAAAGCTCGAACCGAGATTTCTTTTATATATATATACACACACGTGGCACACATGTATAATTTACGTAACCCGGATTTAATTCATCTATTCATCGCGTAATATCGCGTACCCGCGGCTCTCACGCGCGAATCACGCGCACATTTATTGTTCTGTCGCGTAGACGGGGCGCAACTTCGAGAACTTCAGAGCGTTCGTATCGACGGTAATGTGAATCTTTACACATGTGTACGTGCGAAAAGATGTCCCGTATCGAACGGAGATGTTAAGTGTACATATATGTGCAACACGCCTGTATGTCTGTCTATAATCTGCATTTGTTTAATCCTCGTATATTCGTTCAGTATCCCCTGTATTCACCTGTATTCGTTTGAGATAGTCTCTTTTTCGTGCGACTCAATGTTTTATACATATATATATATATACATATATATATGTTGTAGTTCTCTTATTAAGGATATATTACGTATTTCGTTCAAATTTGAGGAAATACAGCAGCGGAGGCGATGACGCGCGCGCGTGAGAAAGAAAGAGAAAGAAGGAATAAAAAGAAAGACACACACGGCGAATTTGACGAAAAGAGTATCGTGTCTTTTTGCAAATCCCGCGAACGTTGGTATCATCGATCCTCTCGGTAACGAATATTGCAGTCTTTAACGTTTACTTTGTCACATGCGACCCAGAAAAACGCGCGCTCCTGCTTGCGATATTCAATTGGATTCTCGAATTTCGGTAGCGATTGTTAGAACAGAAGATTCCAAACACAGTATATCTCTCTGTCGGAACGGGGTGTACGGGGTTTTTTACGGGCAGGACGTTTCATTCATTCACGGGATTTCTACGGGAGAAAAATTTTGTAATACGCTTGTTATCGATGTAGAATACAAAGAGCGGAGGAAGAGTGACTACAGAATGTTAAATCTATTATCGCGCATTCGCCTATAAATATTGCACCATACATACACCTGTCCAGACCAGTTTCCGGATGTACGAACAAAAATGTGTTTCAACCTGATATTAAATGTAACAACAACAACAATAATAATGAGATTTATGTTTCAAGTGTGTCTGTATAAATATTAATAACCCGTCTCTATGATTCTTTCCTTTTTATGAATGACGAGAGTTGAGAAAGTGTGTGTACATGCGTTTCTTTACTACACTCTTAAGATTATATCACCCAGGATAAGCTGATATAAATCTGACAGCAACCTCAATAAAACGAAATATCTATATCTTATCCGTATCTTTATGTAACATCTTACGCTCATGTACTCTATACCGTTATGTACCTTAGTATGTAGGAAGGAGGAAAGCTTCAGTTGTTCTACTGTGAAAATTTCAAGATAGAAGGGGGAGAAAAAAATGCTATCAAACACAAAATCTTTCTCGATCAACCATAAGTCCTGGTATCTGCAATGGATGCTTTAAGCTTTGTGTCTTGAGAAATTGACCGATCACAGTCGAACGTGACGAGAATAATTAACTGTGATTGGTCAATTCCTTAAAACTTAAGATACCTATTGTAGGGCCGGGACTTAAATTCGCGAACCTTTAGACACTATACTCTTAGATACGTGGATGGAACAAATTTAAGGCTCCATCCTTGAATTTCAATACCTCATCTACGCCATCCTGGCTTTCATAACTGGCCCAAGCTTGACCATCATCGGAATATTGGATAATATATTCTGTCACGTATTCATTAGTATGCGCCCGCCCTTGCGTAGCAATGCTGCGTATCTCACATCTGTCCCCCAGCTCCATAGTAAGATGTTGATCGTAACTGCTAAGTTCGGGCGACCACGTGGAATCTCCTGTAAAGCCCAGGCTCCATGTCCATGTATAAGAGGAGAGTAGTAGAAGCGAAGCAAGCACAAACGGACACACAGGAAATAGAAATAGTTAAAAGAAATCACGAGGATTTTCTTTATTTCATATGCATATATATATGTATCACTAGAATGGAAAACCTCGTTGCGTAGTTAATTCCAAAAGTGACTCTCACACCCAATAATCGTACAAATTTCGACATGATCTGCTTAGCATTCGTGCGAGCGTACGTGAGTACATGTTGACGTGACATTAGAGAAATTAATGAAACACACAGAAACGAAATGAGTGTTGAAAAACAAATATAGATAGTAGTGATCGATGCGAAGCCCTATTCAGATGTAAGTTGTAAAGCGCGTTGAAGTACTTACCAGTAGTTCAAAAGCTCCGGACAATACTGCCCTTATAACATCAAATATTATGAAGTATTTAACAAACGACTTCTTTCTCTATATTTACAGAAATTATCACATGCACCAAGCAAGCCTCTCTCGTATTATCGGGAAATATCGCTGCGTGTTAATTAATTAATCAAGCGTGTCGTGT
This sequence comes from Dinoponera quadriceps, assembly GCF_001313825.1. Classification (NCBI taxonomy): domain Eukaryota; kingdom Metazoa; phylum Arthropoda; class Insecta; order Hymenoptera; family Formicidae; genus Dinoponera; species Dinoponera quadriceps. Next base: position 54,899 of record NW_014556881.1, on the reverse strand, counting down.
CTCACCATTGTATTAAAAGCAGGATGATGACTAGAACCAGCGGAGTTCCCAAACGAGCTTACCTTCGTATGGCCATCCTCTTCCTTGTAATTCTGGTAATCAAGACCGTTGGTACCGTAACTGATACGATATTCCATAACATATTCCTTCTGCAACAATCGTCCCTGAGTGGCCACGGCCGTGATGTTCATTATTTGGCCCAGGTCGATTATTAAATACTGACCGAAATCTGAGCTGCTAGCCGTCCATGCGTTTCCGCCTACACCACAACATGTATGCATGCACGCAACTCAAAAGTAAACTTACGAAAAACGTTTATACAAACAATATGAGACAGAAAACGTAACGACGTAATCAGAGAGAATCGTTTCTAGCAGCGCCTTGTTTTTTTTTATACTCAGAGATTAACTTGTATGGGTGTACCAAAACTACATAATGCCGTAAAGTAGATCATTTAAAAGGTAACGTATGCCGTAATATACATTTTTCAAGTGAAACGCAGAAAGAGTACCTCTTGGAAATTTTTCTGAAATTGTGTAACAATTTTCGAAAAAGAGATGGTTTTTTTTTTTCATACTATTCGTCGAGATAACATTAACGTTATCATTCGAATTATTGCGATTGGCGCAGTTGGGTTTTACTTTTTTTTGTTTACGTGAATTTTACGTCAAATTTGCGCCATCGTAATTCTAATTCGTGATATTTTTATCCCTTCTTGCCTCTTTACAGAATTTAATTATACTATGACTTTTGCACACGAAAAGTTATGCAGCTTACAAAAAGGTAAGTAAAGAAATTATTGAAAGGTGGTGCTTAGTGCTTTATTAATTGGCAGCTGAACTCATATATGTACAATGTGCAATATCCATCTCTTAATATAAACGTAGCAAGAAACATTCCGTCATGCGTGGTTGCGATCTTATTGTACAAGTAATCGAAGGAGGCTTTTATCATGGCTTTTCTGGTTTAGCGAAATATTCAGTCGTGTACCGTGAATCCGTCGGAAAGAGTGGAACGGAGTGCGTCATGAGTCGATCGTAATCTATGATCTCAAAACACGTGGTGTTACGGGACAGTGATTTGTCGTCCCGCGGCAACGCTACGGCGACACAGTGCCGCGAGTCGAGCAAAGTTTCTTCGAACAGCCAATTTTCCTCAACACCGTCGACATACAGCATCGTATCGGTCGTGACCGAGTCGGCACGCAACTCCGAATTAGTCCGAAAGTCAATGTTCCTCAGATCAACGACGATTCCCACACCGAGCGCTTTCACATAGCTCTCCTTCAACGCCCAGTGCCTGCAGAACATAGATATCTGTTCCGCTTCGGACTTCCCCGGAACGGAGCCTCTGATCTCCAGCCACTCGGCCGCCGAGAAGTTTCTGTTCATGATGCGGAAAAATTCGGAGATACTTTTGCCGCCGCTGTACCCGAACTTCATCACGTCCACGCCTAACTTAACGTCTCGAACTTCACCGGCTAAGACCGTGTAAGAGCCCTGATGGGAAACGTTAAAGCTTAACGCAACAGCGGCGTTATCTCTCAATGCAGGCTTGTTGTGCTCGTCTCTGGTGAAAGTGATTCCGTCATACGGAAGACCGGCGTACTCATTGACGAATTTTCTCATCAACAATCTGCCGGCGAGGGAGGCCCTCGTATCTTTACGAAATACAAATCTCCCCAGTCTGGCCTTCTCCTCGCTCTGCACGCACGAAATCGCACGCTCAAACTCCTCCCGATTCGGATTCCACTCTTTCCAATTGAATGCCCAACGAACGGCTGACGACATTTTAACAATGTTCACACATCTAAGCTCAAGCATTCGCCTTATTTAATCACAGTCTTTGTATATCCCTTCGGCTGCGGATCTGGGATTGCAGTCGGTACACCCTTAAGTTATCTCTGATTATAAAAATAATGTCTTTCAAGATATCTCGTTTAAGATATTCTCCAGGCTACTTGCTAGGATCCACCTAAAGCAAATATATCAACTTATTACGCCATACTTTTCTTTTAACAAAAAAAAAAACAAATAAAATAAAAATGAACAATCTTTATCTCTAAGATAGATAGAATTCTGCTCATAAAGTATTACATAATAAAGATGAAGACAGATAAGATGAAGTGATTGGATGATGAGTCACAGAGAGGCCTCTGTGTGTAAGCCCTCATTTAATTCTCATGATTGAGCACAACTACCGTGCTCATTATAGCTTGTAATGGCCGTTAATGTTAATTTAATTTCTCCAATTTTCACTGAAATTCCTCATCATGTATATCGGAAGATACTGAGTGAGAAAGTAGTATCAACAGAATTTTTCGTAACTATCGTCGATGCAAAGAGAAGCAAGTATAGTGCGCAATATAAACAACGACAGATTCTGTAGGGATAATAGAGCAAGCAACAAACTACTATCAGTATAATAATAACCATATCTTACATACAAAGTAGAAAATTGTACAATAGACTCTTGTCTGATGAATGTTGAGAGACGCCTGTGGATACTGAGATATTCAAACATTTTCTCTTACCGTTTAGCCTGGCATTCTTTGCGCCTCTCTCAGGCAAAGAGGTAGTAGCTGTTATATGAGCTCTGTCCAATAGAGGAATGCTGCATTCGTCGTCATCTGCGGGACACAGTATTGTAATGTTATTAAAATATACTTTATTATCTTTTTTTTCTATTTCAAAAAAGACCGCAGAATATTTGCTTTACTTAGTCGAACATAAGCTTGTGGAAAGCCGAGAAAGTTATTGAATTACCCGATTAGTGCGATAAAAGCATACACAGAATTGATTACGATCATTGAATCTAGATAACTGTGATAAAGCGAAATATATCGGACGTAAGGAACGCGTGTAACTTTCAGTGAGTCAGACTCCGCAGTAAACATACACACTTCTCGCACGGCTGTTTCATTTTCTTTTCAGCTGAACTGGCCGCACCGGTTCAAGAAATGTACACACACACATCGAAACGTACGAGGCGTACGAGATTCTTACGTTTCTCAGTGTGCGTAAATTTCTCGAACTACCGCAGCCAGTTCGGTCGAAAAGAACAGACCGTACGTCGACACCCCAGACACCAAACCTAAAACTGGGTCGTAAGACGTCTTTGAGACGTCTTAAAGTCGTCTTTGAGTAAGAAGTCTCTAAGACGTTTTATGACCTAGTTTTAGGCTGCCTGGGACAATTGTGTGTAAAATCGCGTTGACGCTCTTTGCACGTGCATAACCATGTACGAAAGAGCGAACACGTTAAATAACAACAACGGGCGCATGGGCAAACGCAGCGACTCGCGCAATTACAAAACATTGTAGTACCAAAGTGTTGCAAAACAAAGCGCGGCCAACAGGTTTTCGGCACGAAGGTAGA
>NW_014556881.1:32999-51438 GCF_001313825.1 Dinoponera quadriceps | reverse complement strand
GGGGGGGGGAGGGCAGGGAGGGGCTGCCCGAGAAAAAGACTCGGCCGAGTAACGACTTGATCACAGCACGTATATGTACGATCGCATGTAAGGACGGATGGTGCGTGTATCACGCGTGCATCGAGTCGTGCAATGCGAGCACTCGCACGCGCCATGTTACGTCTTATGAGATGGGCTGGGTCGTCTCGTTAGTTGGGTAGTACGCGATGCGTTTTGCTTTAGTACTTACAGGAGTACGCGAGCGAGCCCGCCGCTAGAACGAGCGCATACACGAGACACTTGAGAGTGGTCATCGTACCATCGCCTTGGACTGGGGAACGACGTCACTATCTTCGACGGAAGCGTCTACCACACGGACGATACTACGACGACGAAAACGAGAAGCAGCCACGCCAGTCAGCGACGACCTGCCGTCGCCACCACCTTTCTCTCTCTCTCTCTCTCTCTTTTTCTCGTCACCTCCTCGCTCGGCCGATACGAAATGCTTATCACTCGTGCAGCTTTTACCCGTGCACGACGTGCAGCGAATCCCTCACACACACACGACGTACACACGACGCGTCGACGAGCACGGAAGCAGGAAGAATCCCGCCGAGAAGAAGACGGTATCCTCGTGGCAAATCTCACTCCGTTCCGAATTTCGAGTATTTTACACGATACACGCGCTACGACCACAGGCACACCACGAGTGAACGAGTCGAGTGACGTGATCGGACGAAACGCCGCGCCTCGTGTTGAATCGTTCCGATGTATCAAATTAGTCACTCGACGACGCCACCACGGTCGGGTGAACTGCAAAATGGCGGTGTGCGCACGGTGGTCATCGGACGTCACCTAGGCGTGTAGCGGCTCCCGCGTTGCCCGCTGGCGAGATCCGCGGCTTACCACTGTCGGTAAGGAGTGACCGTCGGAACGTCGGTATTGCAGCGATCGAACGGATTTTGTTTCGAGCTTCGAGCCGATGTTGACCCGAGTCGCGTCGATCCCGGCGAATCAACTCTTGACCGAAGCTTCTTCCGTTACATTGTTAGTGGCATTAATGGGGCTAATCACTCTTCTGTGCGCCTGAAGCCAAATATTGAGAGAGAGAAAAGGAGAACTTTCCTCATTATCTTGAAGGTTAAGTAGCTCTTGTCATTTGTCCCGTTTTGACTGAACCCTTCCCAGACAACAGACGACATTTATAAAATATTTTAAACATAGATATTAAATATTTTGTAAATATTCAAATGTCCGGGAGAAAGTTAGGTGTGACAGAGATTATGATGAATATTCAAAAATATTTACCAGAAGGATATTGTTCAATATTCATCACACGTCTTTCTCATGCCTGAAGGATATTTGAGTATCTACAAAATATTTAATATCTATATTTTTGAGATATTTTATAAATATTGTGTGCCACCTGGGTGCACAGTGCTGCACTGAAACTTTGTTCCTTTTCCTCCAATGTTAGGTTATATATACTTGTTTCACTCTTAAAGCCAAAAGTGCAATCTAGTTTGGTTGAAACGGACAAACCTATCGTTTTGAGTTTTTAATTTTAATCGAAAAGCATATTGTACTAAGAAACAATTCATATATTCGTACACATGATACATTAATAATAACATAACAGTAATAACATGTATGTCCAAAAGACATTTCAGAAACATCCGTTGAATGTCTTGTCGTCTCAAAGCCGCCTTCACAACGTCTTAGGACGTCTTAATTTTAGTTTTTTAGAAATAAGTAAATCTCTCGCGGGACGCACAATATCGCACTTATGTCTACACGTTTTTCGCTCACTCTTCGAAACTGATTTTGGTATCTTTCTTTTTTTATACAGTCTTCCACAAGAATCACGCTAATAACTAATCGTCAGTCGTGCGCGTGTTTTGTGCCTGAGACATGTCTATGGAAACGGCATTGTTGTCCTTCGTCGCAGGCACGGAGGATGTTGTATTCGGCTCGTTTGCCGCTTCCGCATTTCGGTCATGCGCGTCTGTGCAGGAAAACACGCTCGAATATGGCGGCGGCTCTTCGAATTTGGGCCCGTCGGGTGGGTCGCCGATGGTTAATGACACTCTTTGTACAGAATCCGACGTAGGTTGAGTACTACAAACGGACAATACTACAGACGAGTACGATGGTGGTAGGTCCGTGACTTGTCGAGATTCTCTCTATAAAAAAGCAGATGGTATTGAGAACATACGATGTAAAAAGCTCAATTTAAAAGTCGAAAAAATAAATTCGACGAAACACGATGATATGAAATTTATATATAAAATATTTATACATTAACATATTTTATATATGATACTTTTATATATATATATATATATATATATATATATATAATTACATATATTTATAATTATTTCTAATTGTATGAAAAATTTTTTCTAGTTAGATTTCATCTAAGAAAAAAATATGATTTTAGACGTCTTTAAGATATCTTTTAGAAATTTGTTCTGCCTGTGTAATTGACCAATCACATTATTCGATCAGTTCGATTAACTGGCCGATGCGATTGGTCAATTCGGTTAAATTAATTGTCAATTAGATTTCAATCATGTCGGTAGAAGCAGACATTAGTAACTTCCGTAATCCACGTTTACTTGAATAGCACAGAACCGGTTTAACATTTTCCACTGATGTGAACTATCGATGTTACACGTCACACGAGTAATTATGTTGTAACCATACAGTATGACGTGTAACATTAGTGGTTGCAGTATCGAGATTTATCATATCGTTTACACTGGTAATGCAGACGTAAATTACAGGTGTTACTAGTTAGATTTGAGATTGCCGTGTATATTGACTCTTAATACTTCACCTGCCGGCACCGCCGCTACACTTGGTTGAACACTTTTCTCGACGCTGTTCGCTGAACGCAGTTGATGAGTCTAACGAGAGATCTTAACTACGTAAAATTATTTAAAACCAAGTTTTATTGGATGTCGACTACGGTGCAAATTACTTCGAGAAGAAAGTCGTTCAAACCAGTGCAGTATTAATAAGTTTCCGGTCGGTAAAGTGTTATATCTATAATTAACATCTTAATATCTAATCTTTTAATATATATACTTGTGATGCACCATTTGACGTCAATAATACGTCATCGTATACGCAATCACACGTCATACATCGTATTCGCTAGGAATATAGATGTCGAACCAAACACAGAGATTGAGTGGCGAGAAATCACAACGATTAAGGAAAACGTAACGAAAGAACGATAGCAGTCGTACAATATGATAAAAAGAGTTCAACCGCGACCGAAGAGATAAAGCATAGCAGCCGAACAATCAAACTTACCAAATTCTTTGAAAAATCTCGGACAATCTTAAATTTACGAAACATCAGGGAACAAACCAAGGAGGAAAAATCACAAAGTGTGCGTCATACGCGAAAAATTGCGTCATATTTCAGCGCACGATGAGCAATGCATCGAATATTCTCGTTTTAAATAGCAATCTTGATTCTTGAAACATTCCCTCACTTGACCTTGCCTTTCCCTTTGTGTTCAGCTCGATCGATCTCCGCGTTGTTCATCTTATAATCGACCGAGAGAGAACAATGCGCTTGCAAGAAAATACTTCCCAGGGAAGAAAGATCATATGTGAAAATTTGTCCATATACGACTGCATACAATCAATGTGTCCACAACGAAAAAATACTGTTATTTACAAATTATAAGCGAGTACAATCGAAATGAATGCTTCTGGCCACTTGTGCTTCTGACGCCAACATGATATCGACATTTAATTAAACGACAAAGCGTCATTTTTTTCGTAGAGACATGTGTGATCGCATATATAACTACATATATGGGCCAACGTTCATGTATGATTTTATATAATTACACAGTAATCATATATAATCATTTTTTCCGGGGTTTAGAAAATGGAATTTCGTCTGAACGCAAATTGCTTGTTGATACCTCTCTGCGATCCTCGTCTGTCATCCCACTGATAGTCCAGACAGGTCTTCTGGCTCGTCTCTCTCCATCACCCGCCTCTCTTCTCCGGTGTTCGGTGGCCCAAGTCCTCATGTGAGCCTTTTTTATATTGTAGGCCATGCAGGCACAGAGCAGGAGAAACATTATGGTCAGTATCGTCAAGACGATCCACATATAATCCCATTGCAATAATATCGAGGTCACCATCAACGTCGCGACCCATGCAACCAGGAGGGTGGCTAGCGTGCGGCCGGAGCAATCTGCACCCTGAACACATCCGATTAGGCATACGCACATCGCGCAGAGAATATCGCCTGCGTTCAAGGTAAAACGTATATTGTTTGAGATATGTTGCNTGTTTTTTCTCTCTCTCTCTCTCTCTCTCTCTCTCTCTCTCTCTCTCTCTCTCTCTCTCTCTCTCTCTCTTTCCCGCGCCGCCTTTTCTTTGTAACTTCAACTCGACTACTGATAAACAACGGACGCGGACCACACGGAGCCACTTAATCGTCATTATTTGTTCGGACAGCGGATAAAAGAATGCTGATAATTGTTTCATCGCGATTGCGAGTGTCGTTATCGTGTCAATTGGCGTGAAATGGGCAGAAATTGCCGCCTGCGTTTATTAATTCATTAACCAAGGCACCATACGTACCAATAGGAGGTGGAACAACATCCTTGGATATTACGATCGATTCGACACGAAATTTTATCCTCCCAGCCGATTGGCGATTATTAATTTTATCTTACTTATCGGCAACGGTATACTTATCTATGATCACGAATATCACGGTACACTTATCTATCGCTACGAACGATCGAGAGGAAATATATGACGAAAACTCACCGTCCATATTTCTCGTTCGATGTTTCGCCGAACGATTTGAAATTGTCAGGGCAATTCGCGATCGAACACCGTCCCGATCCGAATTTACCGGTTATTGTCACTGCATCCCGCGTATTCACGACGCATCGGTGCACACGTCGTCTGCAAGTTATTCACGTTGCATAATGCGAGAGAGCCGAGAAGAATACTCGGGTCTTACGGAAGCATTTAAATTTACCGGCCGTGCCGTCACTTACCCAGCCGCTTCGGTTCTGACCTTAAAAGATAAACGATTCGCCTCATCAAGCGTCGGAGGCGAAGCGCGAGCGTATGTATATTACTGATACGAAAAGTCTCACACGTCAAATCAGTTTCTCACACGTTCGAATTTATAACGCAGGTTGCACACCGCTACTTTCGGTAATCCATGTGGAATCTGACGACTGTGTTCGGTCGACAAGGCTCGAATATGCGAGGAGCAAATGCTGAAAAGTGCCATGGCTAATTAAAATACAGACAAAATTCATCGCGTTAAACGGAAATTAAAACCAGATCACAGATTAGGGTTTTCTCGTGCGTTCATAGGTGAAAAAGAAAAGAAATGAATTTATTCATAACATTCAACGAAGAACATTTTTATTGCAATTATTGTAAAGTTTTGCCAATTTATTGTAAAACGAACGAAAAAGATGTACAAATTTTGTTGAAAAGGAATATTTTTTTTGTCTGAGTTATTGGTGGCATAAAGTGAACTTTTTAAAGAGCGAGTTTCTTCGTTTTCCTTTTCTAACATGTTGAATGCCGCGCCAATTTCATGTGACTTTCGTTCACGCCACGACGTGAATCATCGATCATCCATCCATGTTAGCGGATTTATTATGGCCAGTATTCGTAGTCAGATCTTGTATTTAAGACCGTCTTAAATTCATCTTCAGATGCTGTATGGCTCGTTTCATTGGTTACAAAACATCTGAAGATGAACTTAAATATAAAAATATAAAATCTTAAATATTATGTAAAATCTGACTGAATACCACATTCTTTAAGTGTTTCTTTACCGACTAGTGAGAGCAATTTTCGATTAAAAGACGATTTGTTTCCGATTGTTGATTGTTACTTTTATTTAACACGTTAAATGCTACGTGGATCATCGATGGCCCACATTGAACTTTTCGTTTTTTCCGAACATTCGATTTTTTATATTGTGCTATGCGCTTATATTGTGCTGTTGGATATTGTACGTTGCCTTTTCCTCATCATAATGATGATTTTTGTAGTCTTATGAATATTATAAAATACATCTTAAGTATCTTTTTATAAGATGTATTTTATTATAAAATACATCTTAAGTATCTTTTTATAAGATGTATTTTAATACAAAATACATCTTAAGTATCTTTTTATAAGATGTATTTTAATACAAAATACATCTTAAGTATCTTTTTATAAGATGTATTTTATAATATTTATAAGACTACAAAAATCATCATTATGATGAGGAATAGGCAACGTACAATATCCAACAGCACAATATAAGCGCATAGCACAATATAAAAAATCGAATGTTCGGAAAAAACGAAAAGTTCAATGTGGGCCATCGATGATCCACGTAGCATTTAACGTGTTAAATAAAAGTAACAATCAACAATCGGAAACAAATCGTCTTTTAATCGAAAATTGCTCTCACTAGTCGGTAAAGAAACACTTAAAGGATATCTCCAAATTTTAACATACAGAGAAAAAAATTGGACCAAGTAATATTTACTTGACTCAAATAATATATTTTCCGAGTAAGTTATCCAAGCAGAATATTTATATTTGATTTAATTTCTCTCCTGTGCACGATTAGTTAATTATTTTCCGAGGAAAGTTCTAAATATTGTTAGCGAAAACACGTGACTACCTGCGAGACGCTCTTACGAATTTTCTTGTATCTTCGCGATATATGCGAATATTAATATAATGTCATATAAAAATGTATTCTCAATGATTTTTCATAAAGTATGCAAAAAAGAACGATTTTTTAATAAAAAATGCATGAGAAAACCTCCTCAATGAGGCGAGATCGTACCTGAGCAACGTAGAGACCTGGGAGACGTCCGAAGAATATCGTATTGTTTCGTGCGTTCTATATACTGAAACATCTTTTAGACCATTATGTCGTCTGGATCGTTCTTGCGCATGAATAAGTTCCGATCTACAAGTACATGAGAAATTGACCAATCACAATTGATTATTCTTCTATAACTCGACTGTGATTGGTCAATTTTTTACAGCTTAAAGCCCGTATCGTACTACGGGTTAGAATTGAGATTGGATTGAAATTTGGCCAATCAAAGCAAAGTTCACTAAACTCCGAGTTAGCGAACCTTTTTCTGGTTGGTCAAATTTCAATTCAATGTCAGTCCTAATTCATAGTCTGATACGAGCTTAAGGCTGACTACTTTGTTGTGAACACCGCTTAAAGCGGTTATTGTAGCGATTATTATTCTTCTCACATTCGACTATGATTGGTCTATTTCTTAAGGCTTAAAGCACCTATTGTAGACCAGGACTATTGTGAACACTGCTTAAATCCGGATCTACATATAGATATAACAAGCTTTATGAAACTGCGTTCAGGGAAACAAAACGATCAGTGAGCGATCAATGATTATTGGTCTGTTAGATCTCTAAATTTAGGCCAATTAAATTGACAAATTACTCAATGGTTGTGCAACTGTTGTGTTTTCTGAACACAGCCATTGATTAATCAATGATTCTTCGCACATTCGACTGTGATCGATCTATCACCTTTCAATCAATTTTTTACGGTTTTACAATTTATCACACCTATTGTAGATTCCGGGCCAAAGGATACTTGCCAATTTAACCGCGTCGCTTACGTAAATCAATATGTTTCACACTTGTCGACGTAATTCGGTCACCACGTGCTGCGGTAACGCACGTCACCGGAAGGACACTCGCGTTTTGTCTTTAATAAAACTACACGCGAACAAAATTACTCGGGTAAGCTCACGATTCCACTAATCTGACCTCGCACCGTCGAAATCCAAGGAACTACGCGGCGTTAACTACGATGATTTTACGTCGACTACGTGTATATTCGCGAGGAACTCCCACTACCGGCCCCAATGTACTTATCGCTTGCCAATGGCGTGCAACGTTCCCGAGGCAGATAACGATGATTGTATGATTAGTCTAAGATAGAAAGACTCCTCCCGAATGAGATACGCGAGACTGTTGCTAGTTATCGCTCGAAATGTATATGTACGAGTCACATGTGCATTTGCGCGAAGAAAACACCGCCGAATATGATGTTAATGATGTGCGCAAAGCGAGCAACAGGTAGCCGACAACAAGATGATACAACAGGTTGATGTCGGTTGATGTCGGATTTTATGGTGAAGTAATTGTAATCACGTTTACCCGAGCTATATGAGCTCACATCGATAATTTGTCTGAAATTCATTTGAGCAATAATAGTAGCAGAAATAGTAGGCAGACCACAATGTAGTTCTCGAGATCGCTATGATATCGACACGATAACTACAGCATATTAATCATTTTACCGTTTATCGAGTTTGGGAAAGACTCGAATAATACTGTTGTTTCCGAAATACTATTGTATTTCCGAAAAATACTATTATTTATAGTATACGCTTGTGCCCGCGATCGTACTTATATCGTATAACATACGTCGTGTGCACATGCGTTCTGTATGGTAAGTCACAAAAAAGTTGCGACATTTTTTATAAATTTCGGGAATGCATCCCGTGTCCAATAGGAGATCTTGTTTCTTAGTAATTCTCAGGAGATATATTCCCGATGGAAATATTTTGAGAGATTACAGAGAGAAATATATCAACACCGTATTGATACCGTAATACCGTAATTGATATTGAAATGTACAAATACAATTCTTTCTTATCTCACATCTACGTAGCACGTGAATGGTTACGACATTTTTACCTCAGCGAATCTCGCAACGCGTTCTGCGCCCAAACAGGAAAACTTGTTACTTAGTGATTCTCAAAAGATATATTTCCTTATTGGATGCGCAATGCGTTGCGAGATTCATCTAGATGAGTGTTGCAACTTTTTATCCACCGACTTTCACTTTATCAATGCTTGCGTTCGCCGGAAAAAGCAGCTTACCAAGCGCTTTGTAATTATCGTGAATGATTGAAATTTGTATTTTTTAAATCTTCCGTATACCTAGAAGAACATGTACCGATCAAAAGGCAATAATCACAAAGCCTTTACTAAACTGCTTTTTTGCTAAATGCAGGCATCATTGTTGGGCAATGATTAGGCAGCACACTCGTCGTCTTGAAAAACGAAAAGATGGAACGAGATTATGTCATTTTTATTCGACGCGTCATCAATTCGACACTTGACTGAAATACATAGCCAACGATTTTTCGAAATTTACGCGACACGCGGGCTGAGAGCCGCGTATCCGAGCGAGTTGCATAATTCTACGAAATGTACAAAAATTCCACGCTCATTTATATCACAACTGTCGATCATATTAGAAGGATAACATAATGTCAATCAGGGTCCAAATAGATTATCGGCACTCGATGCAAACTCGTGTTTAACGCTCGCCGGCGATCGCATCAATCGTCGTAATATTTTGCTCGTACGTGAAAGGATTAATGATCATTTGGACCGCGATTAAGATCTTTCTCTCTCTCTTTCTCACTCTCTCCCTCTCTCTTTCTCTCTCTCTCTCTCTCGCCCTTTCGCATTACCCGGGAAAATCATATATGAAATTTGCCCATATATAATTATATATAATCGTATATGTTCACGACGAAACAATGCTATTGTTTACAAATGATATGCAAATACAATTGAATGCAAATACAATTAAATGCTTCTGACAGCACGTGATATCGACATTTAATTAAATGACAGAACATTATTTTTTTTTGCACGGACATATATGATCATATATGTAACCACATATACATGAGCAATATTCACGTATGATTTTACATATAATTATATTTATATATAATCATAATTATATATAATCATAATTATATATAATCATAATTATATATAATCATATATAATCATTTTTTCCCGGGTACTTTCTTCCCTCCTTCCCCGTTCTCAGTCTGTTATTTATTTAACCACTTCCTAAATATACCATAAAATAATACGACGATGTCGATGTCATGGATTCGCTTTGCTTTTTATAATTAGCAATGTACGGAGCGGGCGATATCGTGCGAGATATCGCGCCTGGTGCCGTCTTATCTCTAAGCGATGACGTCGAGGAAGCTAATAATAAGTAATTCTAAGCGAAATTGTTTACAAATTTTCTAGAACTCGCCGCGAGTAGCATTCTACCTTACGCTGTTCGAACGCAACGGACCGTGCAACGTGCTGCGCGTCATGCTAGTGCGTCGCTGTTCCGACAGAGAGACAGATCGGTTTGAGCAGAGTTATTTAGTCGATTATTATCGGAGAGATGGGAAATTTCGTAGATATACTCTATAAGCGCGTAATATCATTTAATATTAAATAATATTTCTGGAACATCAATAGATGGTTATGTGCCCACTCCTAATAATATTTGAAAAACAATATTATTTAATATATTATTGTAATATTATATATTTTTTAAATATTCACCTCTACGTATATATATAATATATATAATTGTAGTTTTTTATTTTAAGTGTATTGCGATATTAATTGCTTTATTATATAAATAAAGTCGAAATAATTTTGTGTAAAAATACGTTTTATACTAAAAAATTATACATATATATATATGTATATATATATATATATATATATTTTTTTTTTTATTTATATATATTTTCCTATATTATTATTTTATTCTTTTCTTAATATCCTAAGAACATTTTTATAATAATATCAAGAATATTATGTGAAGTGGACATATAACGTCAACGGAACATTTTAATAATATTAAAAAAATATTACCTATAACATTCTTAGAATATTAATAGGAGTATTACTCTAATATTGAATAATATTCATATAATAAGAATATTATGCGCTTATAAAGATACATATGAGAGGCTTCGAGTGGAAGGAACAGGATCGAATCGATGGCATTCGGTGAAACCGCGTTCGCCCGCGTTCGCGAGACTCGACTTTAAGGTAGCAATCGGGGGTTGAAGCGACCCATGTGCAGTATTATGCCGGAAGGATTGTGCCGGACGAAGTACAGGAAGGGCCTGTCGAGCTTCAACCTCGGTCTCTCGGTCGTCGTCGCGGCGAGCTGTCTCTTCTCCCGGCGGAAGCGGCCCTCGCGGAGCGAGCCCGCTTGGTCCTCCTGCGATGACGCGCCACTCTGCGCGTCGTCCTCGTCGCCAGGACCTTCGGCGCCCTCGACTCGTCGTCTGATGCTCCTCAGCGGGCTCGCAGGGTACGTCTCCACGTGGTGCCGGCCGCTGAGGATATTCTCGTCGCCGCAGGTGCTGAACAAGTTCATCTGCGAGCGAGAACCAACCGTAAACATCGTGTTATCGCCGTAGAGATTAGAAAACTGTGGAAATGCATGCACAGAAAGACTCTTATCTCAACGATTACGACGCTACATATATACATGGGCGTGTCTACCTGTAAGACATCGGCCAAGTGTAGACGGTGGCCCACGCCGTTGATGCCCTTGAAGTCGGCATTGCCGGAGAACAGCTCGTCGAGGCCCATCCTCTTCAGGGCCGCGGTGGCGTTCACGACCGACCGGTGACTGAACTTGGGCACTTGGAGCTCGAGGCCGTTTCGCGGTATCAGGACCTTGAGCAGCTTGTTCCAGGTGCCGTCGCGGAACGCGCTCCTCACGAGACGCTGCTCCAGCCGGTCCAGCGTGTCGCCGGGCGCGGTGTGGCCCTGCTGGCCCGGCAGCAGGAAAATCGTCGAGACCAGTCTGTCGTTGCCGCCGAGGGCGACCGCGGTAGCGTCGATACTGGGCTCGTAACCGGCCAGGACGCCCGATCGCCAAGTGGTAGCCGGGACCGGAACGAGCCTCCGCTGCCTGACGGCCGGCGAGACCGCGAAGTACAATTCGCCGTCCCGGCCGACGGAGCTGGTCAGGCTGGTGTTGCAGTCGGTCTGGAAGACGTTGGCGGAGAGAGCCGCCAACGGCGACCTCAGTGGCACCGTGTTCGTCTTCACGAAGTCCTTGATCCTGCCGCCGGTCTGCTTCCGGATCAGCAGATTCGTCCGCCTGCGCACGAGGTCGCTGATGGTGGCGAAGTTCACCTCGGCGACGAGGCCCTCGTAAAACTGCTGGGCCTGTTCCTTGTAGAACGGCATCAGCTTCCTCACCTTCATCTTGTCGGCGAAGAGCTCGCGTACGAAGGCGGCATTGGCGATGCCCTGGCCCCGGGCCAGGCTCACCGTGTCCGTGATATTCTGGAAGACCAGGTGCGGGTTGAACGTCGCCACGTCGTCCAAGCGGAGCACCTCGTTCATCTGATCGGACGTCGGACCCCGGGCGCCGAGGAAGATCATCGCCAGCAGGCTGGTCATGCCGAACGGCGAGAGGGCCAGCGACCTGGCAGTGCTCAGGCCCTTGTTGGTGGACACCCAGAAGTTGAAGGCCAATTCGTTGCAGAGCTTGGCGAAGTTGACGATGTCGGCGCTGGTGTGCTTCACGGTGACGTCGAGGCCGCTCGCGCCCTGGGACGCGTCCAACGGCAGCACGGACTGAAGCATCGTCTGAGAAGAGTCGTCCTGCTGGGTCGCTTCGGTACCCGGAGTGCGAACGTTGCCGTCCGAGCTGGACGACGGGACTTGGCTGACCGGCGGCTTCCTCAGCGGCTTCGGCGGCTTCGACGGTCTCGCCGGCTTCGTCATGACCGGCGGTGTCTGCTGCGATATGAGCGTCCACTTGTCCTCCGCGTTACCGTCCGCCTCGGTCTTCGACACGTCGGACTTCTCCAACGGCTTGTAACCCGCTGTCGGCTTCGGCGCCGACGGACGGGCCGGCGATGTCGGCCGCGCCGTGTCCGGCTTCGGAGGGTTCTCGGAATGTTTCAAGGACGCAGGCTTGCTCTCTGTGTGGTTGCTGCTACTCGGCTGCTCGTTAACCTGCGTCGACGTGGTCTTCGTCGGTAACTCGGACGTGCTCGCGAGCTCCGTCGACGTGATCTGCGTCGTCTGTTGCGGTGACGCGTTCTTGTCGCCTTGACTCGACGTTTTGTTGCCAGGCTTCGAAGGACTCGCGACACTAACCAGACTCGGTCGGGAAGGTTTCTCCTTGCCTGCGCTTGCAGCGCCCGACGACGATGCCTGCGTGGCAACTTTGACGACCGGGCGATCGGTGCCTTCCTGGACCGGCGAGGAGGGGGTCGAAGAATTAGCGTGATCGGTCTTGTTGGCTTGCACAGGTCGGGGCGTTACGCGATTGTTAGTCGTTGCGTGAGACGACGGCGGCATCGGTGTGGTCGCACCCTTATTCTTGTCAGGGGTCGTCGCGTTGCTGACGCGACTCGTATTCTGCGCAGCGTCGGAGCCGGTGGAGACGCCAGGCGACGGACTCACGGTGTTCAACGCGACGGTCGAGGCACCCGCGTCTGTCGTCGCGTTTCCGTGCGCACCGTTCAGCCCGGGTTTAGTGTCATTGACGGAGTGGCTGGAGAAATTCTGATGCACAGCGACGGTACTCGGCTGCGTTGGCCGCGACGGAGCACTCGTGAAGGACTGATTCTTCTCGCTGGAGGTCTCCACCTTCAAGCTACCTTCCGTGTGCGCCGAGAAGTTCCTGTTCCCGGTGCCGTTCCCGTCGCTGGCTGGACCGATCGACGGGACTTTCGCGAAAGACGCTTCCGTTCCGGGACTCGCTTCCGTTCTTACGATCGGCGCCTCCGTCGTCTTCGCCTTCTCCTCGTCGTTCTTCTTGTCCTGGCTGGAATTCGTGTGGAAGAGCGTTGGACCGGCGTTCGACAGCCGGACGTCGACAGTCGTCGTCGACGGGCGCTCGGGAGTCGCGGTAACACCGCTCTGCCCGGTGCTGCCCTTTGAAACATCGATGCTCGAATTGCCGAGTGAGGCCGACGAGGAGGGTATTTTCGCGGGGTCGTCGATCCTCTCGTTGCCGCCGCTCGGCGATTTCGTCGGTCTCGCCGGTCTCGTCGTTGCGGCGTATCTGTCGCTCGTAGTCAAGCTCGGCGCTTTCGTGCTCGATTCCACCGTGCTGACTTTGATGACCGGGCTCGTTAAAAGCGTTCGCTGCGTCGACGTATGCGTGACGCCACCCGCTTCTTTCGGCCGATCGACGGTCACAATTTCAGTCACGTTCTCGATGGCTTCCGCGGGTTCGGTCACGCCCGACGTTGAAGCAGCGCTCGGCCGTGCCGTGCTCGATGCGTTCTCAGCGATCCGGTCGCCGCCAACTTCCCCGAGGGTCGACTTCTCGG
Source organism: Dinoponera quadriceps (assembly GCF_001313825.1). NCBI lineage: Eukaryota > Metazoa > Arthropoda > Insecta > Hymenoptera > Formicidae > Dinoponera > Dinoponera quadriceps. The sequence continues at coordinate 37,259 of NW_014556881.1, read as the reverse complement.
ACGTGCTGGTCGCGAAGCCGGCGATGAGCCCGCTGGCCAGGTCATTCGCCGCGAGGCTCGACGCGTCGCCGGGCAAACTGATCGGCTCCACCGTGGGAGTGCTGGACGGCAACGGCACCATATTCAGTACCTGGTCGATCGCGGATACCGGGTCGCTCAGATCTAAGTTCATGAGGGTAACGTCGAAGTACTCCTTCGTCGGCGTGGGTCTCTTCAGGGACGCGCTCGTCGACTGCGTCGTCTTGCTGGCGAGGCTGTCGAGCGTTGGCGAGGTGACGGCCGAGGTGGCTTCCTCGGGAGACGCGGCTCCGCCGGGACTGTGTTTCTGCAGCATCCCGGAAACGGTGGTCCCGGAGGTCGCTGGAGAGCTTTCGATCAGGCTTTCCAGCGAGGCGTTCTGGATCTTCTCCAGCTGGACCCACACGGGCGAGGATGTCGTTGACTTCGAGGTCGTCGATGAGACCGCCGCAGCGCTCGACTTGACGTTCAGCGTCGTGGAGGACGTCGGGGCCACGCGATTATTATTGTTAGCCGTCGCTTCGGTCGCAGCTGGAGGCCTCGAGGAGACTCTATTGGCCTCGGTTTTCGTGCTCGACACTCCGTCCGTTGCTGCGGGCCGTTGCGTAGTGCTGGGCCCGGCGGTGGTCCGGGTGGCAAGGTAGTCCAGCGGCGGTAGCTTCGCAACGACGGTCTGGGTCTCCGCAATCCCCTCGACGTTCTCTTGGCTCGCGCCTTGAGGCGCTTCATATCGGGTGTCCGCGCTCACGAACGTGTTCTTGTTCACCGGGTCGCCGGACATGTTGTACCTTTGCTCGTAATTGCCGTGAACGGCAATCGTCATGTCCGGCAGGCCGCCCTGCGATGTGGCCGACAAGGACAGTACCGGTGGCTTCGCCTCCGCGATTTGGCTCATCACGCTCGAGAAGGAGTCGATCAGCTGCGTGGGTAACGGCTCCATGGAGATCGAGGGCTGAATCGCACCGAAGGTCGGTCGAAGATGGTCCTTCGTGTACGTCGACGTGGCCGAGTCGACCGACGGTTTCTCGGTGACCTCCGAGGAAGCCTCGTTGAGACGGTCGGTCTGCGACGAGATCGGGACGGTCGAGGTCTCGACTCGAGAGACGGAGACGAGCGTAGTCGATGTGGACGGAGAATGCGACGGGGTCTCGTTAGAGGTTTCCTCGGGCTTCGGAGCTGTAGATGCGTGGGAAAGCGGCACCGAGGCGGCGGTATTGCTTTGCGAGATTGTTACTTTATCGTCGTCCTGCGTCCCGCTCGCTTCAGCCTCTTTCGTAACGGCGAGCGAGGAGTCCTCAGGCGGCTTCGTATTGTTCTTACTCTCCGCAAGAGCGGAGTAATTTGTGCTTGAAGGAGGGTAAGAAGAAGAAGAAGTAGTCGTTGCTTCATCGGGTCCGCCGTGCGTCTGCTTCATGTCGACAGCCGAGGGAGCGGTCGACGTGGTCGTAGAATGCGCGATCACCGTCGAAGCTCCCGTTTTGTCCGCATCGAGACTCGCAGTCGTCTGCTTCGTCTCGTCGTTCGCGAGATACGCGTCCGACACGCTGGTCGATTGCGTCGAGGTCTCGGGTACCTCCGACAGGGTCAACTCCACGAACTGCTCGGTCTGACTCGTCCCCTCGGTTGTCTGGCCAGGCCGTGACCCGGGAACGATGGGACTCGCGACGGTGATCTGATGATGATGATGGCCGCTCTCGGTGGAAACCCCGACCGGGATCACGCTGAGCATCTGGAAGACCGGGCTCTCGGTGATGACAGACTGCAACGTGGACAGCTTCTGTTCCGTTAAGGTGATCACCGGAACGGGGATCATCGGTTTCTCCGAGAACCGCTCGGCCGGCGGCGTCCGCTGCGGGTAATGGATGTATTGCGGTCTCTCGGCGTGCTCCATGTTGTTGGCGAAGCCGCCATACGCGTTCGTCTGGACGTCCGGCTTCTTCGGCTCGCTCGACGTCGCTTCGTTCGCTCCGTTCAGCGCGGCCGGCGACGTGTATTCCGCGCCGCCGATCTTCTTCTCCGTCGTGAGCTGGTGCGACGATTCCGTGCTGCTGCTGCTGCTGCTTGGCGAAATCGCGTCCGTCTCGCCGGACAGTATGGAAGGCAGAATGTTGCTCCACTCGACGTTAGCGTGCTCCGGTATCTTCGGCACCGAGCCCGTTAAGATCGGCGGCTTGTCGAGCGCGCTCTTCAACACGTTCTGCACCTTCTGCACTACATCCATGACCTAAAATGCGACGTGGGAAATTTACTAAAGCCGAAACCGCAACGGCTCCGTTAACTCTTGCTACGAGTGTTCCCCACTCGTCCCGCTTTGAAATTCAGGTTGCCTCACCTCACCCGAAATCCCGCACTTGCCTGTAAAGCTAATGTGTTGCACTCTCTCGTCTCGTCCAATGAATTCCCGAACACAGCGAGATTTTTATATTTACAAATCGAATTACTGATATTATGGTAATTAATTGCCCGTTTAGTTGGACTTAACGTTAAATTTACTTTTTATCGTACTTTATTCGGATATCATCGTTACTTCATTTAATTTCATCTATATTTTTCACAATAAAACAATACATACATATAGATTTCATCCAGCATAGGCCAATATTTTTAAATATATTAAAAAAAAAAATATATATATATAATAAAAATATATTTTTAAATATATTCCTTTTCGCTTTAAATTGAAATATCGTTATTTATGTGCTTCTTTAAATCCACAATCACATATCGATAATAATATACGACAAGGGACAAGAGAGACGTTGCACCGACCTTTTTGCCACCCGTGAGGACGTCGTCGGCTTTTTGAGGTTCTTGTCTGTCTATCGCTACGTGATCCGCACCACCTGCGGCGATGAGACCTTGAATTTCCTGAACGGTCATCTGCCGCGTAATCATATCACCCTTGTCGTTGTAAGTATAAAACTGAAACTTGTCGGGCCGCAAAAGTCCGGCCGGGGAAGCGACCAGTTTCTGGCCGGACTGCGTGTCGTTTTTGCCGTCCGGCGGATGCCTACGTTTGTTGTAGTCTTGGCGGATCATTGTTGAAGTGGCTGCGCTGTAAATGCACACCGGGACATCCGTCCAGAGTATTACCACGGCGTGGCTTTTATTAGTTGTGTTATACTCGGGTATATACGTAAATCACATCTGGACGTATATATATATACACATACATACACGGGGAAAAATAATGTTGCTGTTGTAGCGAGATCATCGTTGCATATTAGTTAGCGACGACAGCGATTAATGGCTGGCATAACCAGAACGAAAACAGCCGTATGAATTTGAATGAGAAGAAGCTTGATTCGCTGTTAGAACAAAATAGTGTTTCCCTGCGTTCGCTAATTTCTTCTCACGGCAAAATAATTTGTAAGTTCGGCAAGATATATCCGGAGAATGGCAATTAGTTTACTCCCGACAAATCGTTTTATCATCGTCCCACGTAGCGACTGCATTTTGTTGCGCTGGCAAATTACTTTTCCCCGTGTCGAAGAATTGCTTGCCTATTTATTTATTCATTTTCTCATGTAAAAACACCGATGTGGGGAGTTATGTAACGACGATTCGCATATTAGCGAAGATCTGCTCGGATCTGATAAGAACGGATGTCTGTGCACGTATAATTTGCCTTAATTAGGCTCCTCATTAGGGCGCCGAAATCATCCGACAGCTCGGGAACTAAACCACGACGCGCGCTCTTTAATAAGAGCCGGCCGTACTCTTCGTCCTTTCCCCTTTCCGCATTCTCTGCTTTGTCCCTCCCCCCTCTCTCTCCCGCGAAACGTGATTTCTATCTAAATACTGTTTGTTCGTATACTGTTATACATTTTCCCTCCGTTTCATGTGGCCTCTTCGCCAAGACGTCTCCGTTAAATTCACCTCCGGGAAGAGCCGACAGCTAATTCTAATTTCGAATTATTGCCCCCAGAGTCCGTTTCACCGTACGCACAATTCTCGCGTGCGAGAGTCGGCAGGCGTGTTTGGCAAATGTTTCCACGCGTGAATACTGACCTAGGATCGAATGTGTTCACTGACACGTGCGAGCCCCGTACGTCCTGTTGAGCCGGCAGAGTCGCGCCTAACTGCAGGTGCATCCAAGATACAATTAGTGCCGGCAATAGCCAGCGTAATCGTTGCGGCAACATGATAATTCTCGATCTTCTGAAAAGGGAGAAAGATCCCATGATTGAGGAAAAACTGCTGTCATCGTCAGTCGCTTGTGCTTCATCGACTCCCCCCCCC
>NW_014556881.1:0-32919 GCF_001313825.1 Dinoponera quadriceps | reverse complement strand
CCCCCATCCCGTCGTGTTTGGAGACGCGTACGAGAGCGTCTTTTAAAGTACTCGATCTGTCGAATTATTTTCTTAGAAATCTTTGTAAATTTTAGCTGCAACTCAGAATTTTTCACCGTTTTGTCTTGAAAGTGGAACCATAATAGGAAATTTACAATTTGTAGTAACGCGATATAAGCTCACACATATCCGGGGAAAAATGATTATATATGTTGATGTATAATTATATAAAATCATATATGAATTTTGCCCACATATCATACATATATATCTATAGGGAAGAAAATGATATTATGTAATTGAATTAATAAATGTCGATATCATGTGCTGTCAGAAGCACAAGTAGCCAGAAGCATTTACTTCGATTGTATTTCCATATAATTTATGAATAACAGTATTTTTTTCGTCGTGGACATATATGATTATATACAGCCATGTGTGGGCAAATTTCATACATGATCTTTTTTCCCAGGTATATACATACTTAAATATTAATACATATTTAAATATTTATACACCACTTTCTATCAAGAGTGCACCTCTATTATCTCACGACTGACGTGTGAATAAAGCATTAATAAGAAGAATAAAGAATAAACTATATCTCCGCGTTTGTAATATTGCATGTATAACCAGGTAGCACAGTTCGTTTCACATTCTTTGAACGTATATAATACGATTATGAAACGTTACATTCGTCTAAAGAAACGTGTACGAAACTAACATCGGCTACCTCGATATCTGTCGTAATTTCGCGCGCGCTTCAAATTAACTTTTATTTTTTTTTACAGTAAATAATAAATTTTTGAAGAGTCCCTTCAGTATCGCCACTTAAAATCCGGCGCCTTGCGATCCGACGCCCAGGTACTTTAAATCGCGATTGAACGCCTTTCGATAGATCGTGGGAATAGAGGAGGCAGATCGAAAAGCGAATATTCGACTCGGCGCGGCTCAAAAACCGTACACGCAGAACGAACTGACAGAATGATGCGGCACGCTCTCGTGAGAAGAAAAAGAGAGCGTAAGAGAGGAAAGAAGGCGCAAGGGAGGTTCTAGGTAGGTCACCGAACTTCCAATTTCTCGTTGCTTGCTACATATCGATCTTGGCGACCGGTTCTTCGATCGTACGGCTGCGCTTCCGCGTAAATTTGGAAGGCGGTCGGTAACCGTTATGCGCCTTATTAACGGGGCATAAACGAAGCAGAAGAACGTCTAACAATCAGATCTTTTTACATTTCAGGTCGTCTTAAGTTCATCTCCCGATGTACTGATACTGGTGAGCTCATTTCGTTGGCTATGAAGCACTTGAGAACGAATCTAAAATTAACTTAAAACGATCTTAAATATAAGACCAGACTATGAATATCGGCTTTAATTCCTCCCCTCTTCCTAGGTAGAACAAATTTTTAAAAGATCTCTTCAAGACTGATAGATATCTAAAAAAAGAAATGGAACACCTTTTGGGATGCCTTTAAGACATCTCTTAGACATTTGTTCTGCTTGGGGGTTCTCTCTCGCCTTATGCGTTAATAAAATTGCAGATCGCCCGCGAAGCGAACTTCGAGAACTCGACTCGCGCTCGCTCGTGGCTTCTGCTTCTAACGAAGTGCAAACAGCGGTTTCTCCTCAATTTCAGACAGACAAACAGACAGACGACGCTGTGATTTATAGGATCTCCGATAAACGCGACTTATATATTTCGTTAATTATGAAGACGCGCGCACGCGCGACGAGGCGTGAGAGAACTCGCTCGGGCATTAGCGGTTAGCTAATTCACTGCGCGCAACAGTGAGAAGTAATACATAAATATCTATCTAATCTCATAGTACAGAAGAGAAAGAAAGAGAGAGAGAGAGAGAGAGAGAGAGAGAGGCGCACTCACACTTTGCGAACGTCGATGGGCTCCTTGAAAATGTCATTTAATCCCGCCGGGGGAGGCGATCCTCGCCGACGACGACGCACGGCGACGCACCGCGTCCGCGCTCTTCGGAAACTTCACACCACCGGTTGCGCGACTCGACGACGAGGACGATCGGACGACGCGATCAATCGGCACGATTCTCGCTCGCCCGGACTCGCGATTCTTCACCGGAAAGCGAGGAAAGCGGGGTAGCGCGCTGATAACAAATTCGTCGTCCGGTAAATCTTGATCGGCTGAATCGACGACGATTCCTCGGTGACGCGCTTACTCTTTCTCTCTCTCTCTCTATCTCTCTTCCTCTTTTGCCGTTTCTTCCTTCGCGTCCGTCCAAGCTCCTCGTTCTCTCTCTCTCTCTCTCTTTCTCTCTTCGTCTCTTCTCCTCCTTGCCTTCTTCCCTTCTTCTTCGTTAAGGGATCAAGGACGTGTGGCAGTTGGAACTATTTTGCGGTCGACCTTGCTGTCAGACTCGCCTCGGAGTAGCGACCTCAGCCTCGGAGCCTCGGAAGATTACACGGAGCGTGTTTCGCGGACTTCTCCCTTTTCTTCGGCCGCGCCGCTCTTTTCTCTCTCGCGCGCGCTTCACTACTCCCTCTTGTCCTCCGCGCGCTGATCTCGCCTGGGCGCTTGACACACTCGCTCGCTCGCTCGCGCGCTTCTCTTCCTGCGCTTCCACTTGTCCGCCGCTTCTGCCGCGTCTTATACCTTGGATAAACACGTACTGCAAGGCAGGATCTTTCGCCGGGGCGACGACGACGACGAGCGCAGCGGAACAAGAGAGGCAAGAAGAGATATAAGGAGGGGGAGACGCTCCCGAGGGGTGAGAGACAGAGAAAGGACTCGCTCGCTCGCGCGCGCTCTCCTCTCTCGCCTCGCGTCGAGACGGACGGATTACGCGGAAACAGGTGACCGCGTGCGTGCACCTTACCTTACCTACCTACCTACCTACCTACCTACCTACCTACCTACCTATCTACCTACCTACGTACGCACGTAGAGAGAAAAGGGTTTCTTTAGATTTGGTATCTCTATTTGATTAAGATTTGATTCATGAAAACAACGTGTACGAAATATTATTCGTTTGAGTAAAAATTGTATTGTCCCATTCGAGAAAACTCTATTATTCATCAACAGAAAGAACGCTATTATTTGGAATAATATCTTCCAGCCGTATAAAATATTATTCGGTTACGATAAATATGTAAAGTGAAGCGAATAATTTCATCGTGGCGGAATTATCTTTCGTTTCAAACAAACTTTGCATTTAAGACAGAGATATATATTTTCGTTGAAAAGTCTAATAATCGTACTTATTAAGCGAAACATTAGTTCCTTTGGAGCGTGCTAATGATGAAATTCGTTTGAATGCAATGAAATTCATTAAATCTGAAGAAATCGTTTTCCTCAGTGTGCGTGCCGTGCGTGCGTGTGTATACGCGCATTCTTTCTCATGTCGAACGAATCGCCATCTCGACTCGAGCACAATCGGAGCGAATTGCGAGAACGGCTAATGACGAGCCGGCGGAGGAAGTTACTCCCGCGTCTTCCCCTCTATCCCCCTTCTTCCGCCTTTTTATGCATTACAATGGTGTACTTATCACCCTATCGGTAAATTACGGTAATTACACAGTGCGCGTCCGAGGCGTCGAACACGCGCATGATGCTGATATCGCATGACGCGATTGATCTCTTTTTGCAACGCGCGACGGACGGACGCGCGCGCGATGGACGACGACGACGAGAGCGCGCGCGAGGAGAAACGTTAGAAACGCCGGCCGGCGCGCCGCTACGTAAATCGTGCACTTCGCGGAGGTCGGCCGACGGCAGCGGGGAGAAGCGGTGGGAAAAAGTGAGAAAGAGAGAACGAGCTGGCAGCTGTAAATATTTTTCGAAACGCGGCGTGAGCCGAGCCGACGTTTCACAGCGATTAACGGTACATCGACCGAACCAGTCGTACATATACATATATTTATATGTGTGTGTGTGTGTGTGTGTGTGTACGACGCGTTAAATTATGAAAGAATAAGCGATCGGTCATGCACGCGATGGAAGGGCACCGATGAAACCTCCCGGCGGCGCTTGGAATATTGAAGGAAAAGAGGAGAACACAGGAAGGATCTCTAATTATTTTTGTCTGTAACACAGACCGAGTCACGTGCGTTTCGCGCACGCGTGTCCACGCTTCACGGGGGACGACTCGTTCATTCATTCATGAGGGAAATATCAATCGCTTCGTCTGGTTTCGATTGTCCGACCGGCCTTCCTGTAACTTCCCCTCATGGAGGACCCTCCCCGGTCGTCGAGCGCGAAACTCGCCGAGCGCGTGGAGCAACGTGGATATGTTGTATGTTAAATATGTAACGCGCGTCGTAAGTCCAAATGGCGAATTCCGCGTCTCATCGGGACTTCCGTACGGCGAGTCGAGCCAGGTCGAGGCACACCGGGATTACTGGGTGGTTTTAGGCTTGACAGTGATCGGCTCGGGCCGAGGCGAGGACGAGAGAGAAAGAGAGACGGTTTCGCGCCCGGCGAAACCCGTTTCTCGATTCCCGTGCGACAACGTCTGGTTAAGTTTTCTGTGAACGTCGAACATGCACGGGTTAATAAACAGCCGTCCCACTTGCACGGACTGTCCATCCGTAACCCACTGTTTACCAAGACAACGGTACCGGCCGCGCGCCGGATTAAGGTTTATCCAACGGTTACCTATCGACAAATTTGATGCCGGGGCCCCGGGAGTAGCACGGGAAAGGGGAACGCGAGAACGTGCGCCGCTAAACTCCACAAATCCGACCTATTTTCCTCGCCACCGATTTCACATCGCGTGCAATGCATTCTCGATCGATTCGCCCGATCGATACGGCCCGCCCTAACGATCTCTCTCTCTCTCTCTCTCTCTCTTTCTCTTTGTGTGTGTGTGTGTGTGTCTCGATTTTGGATAAACGTAGGCCTTATTTTGTCTGCTACCTTATTGGTTATATCTTTAGGAATCGGAAACCTGCGTTATCGCTTAATCGGAATAATTTAGAACTACCTGGGAAAAAAGATCATATATAAAATTTGCCCATATATGTATATAATCATATATGTCCACAATGAAAAAAACACTGTTGTTTACAAATTATATGCAAATACAATCGAAATAAATATTTCTTGCTACTTGCGCTCCCATATCGGCATTTAATTAAATGACGTAACATCATTCTTTTTTACGTAGACACATATGATCATATATATAAGCCACATATATAAGCAAAATTCATATATGATTTTATATAATTATATATCATCATGTATAATCATTTTTTCCCTGAGTAATATTTCCGCAAGTAAGATCAGAGCGCTTCTGCTCATCGTTCCTACATCCCGTATAATTCACAATGTTCAAAAGACATCCCAGAGACCTTGGAATATCTTTAGGACATGCCTGGGATGTCTTTTGACTATTCGGGCTATATTGGCTGTCATATCGAAACGTACGAGCGTTCCTTTACAGCTGTATCCACTATATCGTGGAACGTTGTTCGCGAAGATTCATTCGCGGTGCTCGAGTAGTCAGCATGCCCTTGCAACGAAATTGTACGAATGTATCATGGAGGGTGGTTGCCAATGACGATATTCTGCCGACGATCGAACTGTTACTTCGAGAATAATGAATAATGATCTCCGACATACACGATGCACTTACGTGAGCTCATTTTGCTCCCCGGTAGGAGCTCAGTTGTCCCAGAATTGCCTAATAAATGCCGATCATCGTGTCGACGATACGAGACGGCCTTTGACGGCGGCGCGCTATCCCGACAAAAACACGATAACGATCTATCACGGGGAGGAGGGAGGAAAAAACGGAGAAACGGTAGGGAGGTGGAGGAGAGCTCGTCGTCGGTATATACTTCGTCTGCGAAGAAATTCTCAGGTGCGTGAGAGATTCTCCAGTCAGTGGTATGGCAGAGAGGTGTCACGCTCGGCTGAGCTAACACGACATTCCAGATTACGTAGCTGGAATCGTTGCTCCGGAGGGAGCATCGGCCTGAGACGTCTCTGGCGTAATCGCCGGCTCTTCCAGGCCCGCTAACGCGACGAATCTGCATTATAATAGGAAATGCGTGTTCGTCCGACTGATACGCGATGGTGCGCTCATCGTATGGAGCTGTGGAAGCACTCGAGACACCGTATAAACGCGAAATGGCGGGACCACCGGTGCTATTTCGCGGCGCGTCCTCTCGCGTCCCTCGCGCGCTCCGATCGAGCTTAAACATCTCCCGGTGAGAAACAACAGCTCGGAAAGGCGTCTATCAGACACCTGTGCCGTCTACGGTCGATATTAATATTTAAGACGTATTTATGATATTAGGGATTCATTTAAGCGCTTTTCAACCACTTTCCAACTAATCGGACACTCTTCTTCTATCGAGCACAGGGATGTATTTGTTGCACATTTGTAACTTCCATCATGATTGACGTCATTGTTATCATCTCTTATCCGCGTGGTCCCCAGTGAATATGTGATGTTAGAGGAAGATTCGGTGCACAATTTTACTTAATTAAGATTGATACCCGGGAAGAAAAGATCATGTATGAAATCTTCCGATATATGATTATATATAATCATATATGTCCACAATGAAAAAAATATTGTTGTTTACGAATAATATGCCAATACAATCGAAGTAAATGGCTTCTGGTTACTTTTTGTACTTCTGACAGCATACGATATCGACATTTACGTTCTGTAAAAAATTCAAATAAACGTTTTATGGACGTTTAAATGAACATCTTACAGACGTCTAAACCAAATGACACAAAAGCCGTCTGATGAATCAAATTTTCGACGTTTACATCAACCGGTATTTCAGACGTCAATTCTACGTCTTTTCAACCAATCATTTCTCACCGGGCTGGCGCCATAACTGCGTTGTAATTACGATCTGTTCTATTCTCATCGTCACCTCCTCGACTACTCGGAAACAATCTCCCCTCTCTTGAAGCTCGGAGACAAATAGCGGACGCAACCTCTTTGTACAATTGTGCAATGTTTAATATTAATTGCTCAGACCTTCCAGCCTCAGTTAATTTTAACGTTAGCCCTAGACCATTCTGTATGGTTCCGCTATTTCGTCAAACCGTGTACCATTAGTGTCCAATTAGTCTCATGTGAATTCCGTTACAAGAATGTGTAATTTCACACGTCATGTCTCGCTATTTTGTGATTCCTATTCCTCATCGATTGGCAAATTGAAATAAGTATTATCAGCGATACCTCGCTGATACTAGAGATTTCACTTTTATTTATAGACGTAAGACGTAACTAAGCACTACAGCCTGAAAGAAAAATACAAAGCAAAAAGTAAAAAGGTAGAAAAAAAGATACAAAATAATCTTAATTAACCTTACGAGACAGAGGTATACAGGTCCGTGTTCTGAACTCTTTTCTTATCGATAAAAGTACCTCAAATGTGGCTCCTCAGCCAATCGGCAGATTTCTGAGCCACTTTTCGGAGGCACTTTTATCAACGTTTTTGGTACTTTCTTTTCTAAAAAGACCCGTAAATAATAATAATAATAATAAAATTGGCACAGCATAATTCAGTGGCCGAAAAGTCGAGGAGGAAAAAAGCGAATCACGATATCGACGGCCGTCGTCTCGATGGGAGAAACCATTCAATAATCGCGAACGTCGCTGCGCATTTATCGAGCTCGTCATATGTGTGTGTGTGTGTGTGTGTGCATGTCACCGCGTCTCGCGGAACTGTTTCCGAAGACAAATCTGGCGATATCTCAATAATGTATCTCCGCGCGGCTAAGGTCTACTGTTAGTAAAGCGATACTTCTCAGGAGAACGGAGGACACCGCCGTTAGCATCGAGCGCGCGAAACTTGGCGAATATTCCTCGGCACGTATATACCGGAACGTACCACTTTTCGACACATAACAGTAGTATATGCGGCACGAGTATAGGACGGTCTCTCTTCTCTTTCTCTCTCTCTCTCTCTTCCTCTCATAGAAAGACGAAAGACATAACGGTCTACTCGCTGTGTTGTCCGTGTTACGAATACCGCGCGGCGGCGCGCACTCGCTCGCCGTCCAAAATCTCATTGAGTTCCCAGGAAAAAAATGATTATATATGATTATACATAATTATATAAAATCATACATGAATTTTGCTCGTATATGTGGTCACACATATGATCATATACATATATATATATATATATATATATATATATATGTCTATGCGAAAAAAACTAATGTTATATCATCCCAAGAAAAATGATTATATATGATTATATGTAATTGTATAAAATTATGTATGAATTTTTTGCCCATATATATAGTTACATATATAATTATATATATCTATACGAAAAAAAGAAAAATTATGCTTTGTCATCTAATTAAATGTCACGTGCTGTCAAAGGCACAAGTAGCCGGAAGTATTTACTTCGATTGTACTTGCATATAATTTATAAACAACAGTATTTCTTCGTTGCGGACACGCATGATTATATATAGTCATATATGGGCAAATTTTATATATATGATCTTTTTTCCCCAGGTTGTGTATCGGCGGATCTAAAACCGCCGTGCTATTTTACATTCGCATGTTCTCGAATTCAAGAGACACGCGCGCGTCTCTTTTCCTGCGCGGGCGAGCGCGCGCGCGTGTGTGTACGTATGTGTGTGTCGCTTTTCTCTCTTCTCTGACGTTCTTCGCACGTCGTGTGTCCCACAGGCGAGAGACGACTATGAATCGACCGAGATCATCATCCGGAATACCAGGCAACGAGGTCATCCTGTAAGGATAAACGAAGTCCCGGTTGGTGGTTCGGATCCGCGCTTCTCCCTCTGTACATTCGCCGCTGAGCGATGTCGAAGCGATAAAGCGGTGATAAACCACGTTGTAAACCGTGTATTTTGCATGTATCGCGGTAGTCTTAAACAGTCGTCGGCGCCGCCGCGGTTAAAAGCCGTGGTATTTGCGCGCCACATCCTCCTCGAGACTAATTCGTACGGAGGAGAAGCATGTTTCGCAAAGTGTCTCCGTCGAGAAGTACATTTTCATTTGTATCGATCACTTGAAGCGAAAGCTCGCTGCGACGATATTTTTTTCTCTTTTTCACGTGTAACATTCTCGTTCGGAAAAAACGACCTGAATGATGCTTTTGACAGAATCATCAAATTTTCGATTTTTCGTGCGATTTTTTTAAAGAAACGAAGTAAAACCCCGAGAAAAAATGATTATGTATGATTATATATAATTATATAAAATATGTGAATGTGTAGTGTCGCAGTGACCACGTGCCGACTTCAAATAAAAGTTGAGAAGAGCTCGAGAGTCGTCTTGAGAATATCTGATTGCGAAGACGAAAGGCCGGCATGTCGGTGGACGAAGTGGTTCAAAACAATAATAACGGAAATGAAGATAAAATCGAACTATTACGGGAGACCCGATTTGTCAGCGGAAGCAAGTACGAAGGAACGTGGAACGCGATTGACAAGGAAGGCATTGGCAGATATGTGACACCTAACCGTTAGTCATAAATTTAAATTCTTTTTACATGTAAACTTTCGCAGATATAATGTATATTATCAAGATAAAGTATGTACCCATGGACATTCTGTGGACGTCTTTAAGACATCGGGACATCCTCAGTCCCTAGAAAATCTGTGCTGTCTGGGGTATATTTAGTAGAAATCGATGTTATTTCACGTTTCTTTCAGAAGTTATATTGGAAGGGGAGTTTCGAGATGGTATGCTTCACGGCCATGGAAGCATATATTGGCCACGTGCGCAAGTAATGGACGGTGTGTGGAACCGTGGGAAAATGGAAGAAAAGAAACGTTATATATTCGCGGATGGTTTAACGTATCAGGAAAATGAATGGAATTATTGCATATTTCCTGACAGACGGTTAGTCCGTCCTTTATAATCGATCGTTGACATGAAACTCCGATCTTTGACAAAAAGACAAATATATAAAAATAAATCCTAGTTATTTTTTTACAATTTATATTTATCTTTTTTTTGTAAAAGAAAGTAAAAATCCGTTTTTTGTAAAAGAAAGTAATAATCGCAGAATTACGTATTTTAATATACTTTCCGGTAAAAAATCTTTTTCATATATAATCATATATAAAATTATACAGAAATATATAAAATTATATACAAATCCGTGTATGATTATATATAATTTTACACGACTCTATATATAATTATGTATGATGTTGCATGATTCCTTTAAATAAATCCCTGGGAAAAAATATGCATATATAATCATATAAAATGATATATAATTATATTTGATTTTTTATATATGAATTGTGTAGCTACATATACAGGGTGTCTGATATCACTCGTACAAAGGCTTATGTGCAAATAGAAGGTATTAAACTAAAGAAAAGTCATCTACTATTTTGCAAACAACCACGCAAAATTTCGAATTATTAATTATTGAAAATCGTATATAGAAGTTTCTTTAGTTAATAACTGAAAAATTTTAATGAAAATTAAAGATAATAAAATAATGAAAAATTCAGCGGAGACAGACGAATTTACAACCAGGATAATTATTAGATTATTAATTATAAGAACATTTTAGATTTTACAAGTGCGTGGTAAACGGATTGAGACCAGCCGGGAAAGTATTAAAAACCAACGATCAACCGACGAAAATTATTCCTCCGTTCTGCTATGATACCGGTGCTGGGATCTTCGACCCCAACGAAGGATGTATATTATCATATCGCAAATGCAAAAAAGTAAGAATTAACATTAATAATGCAAATGTTACATTAATATCTATCCTTAAAAATAATTCACACAGCATATCTTATTTTCTCTGGATGTCTCTCGAACATCTCTGTGCCGATGGAAGTAGCATAGTAATAATACATACAAATTACAGATACTCAGTATTCCAACAACGATAGAAAGTATATGGATAATGGAATATTGCCGGAAAGATTGGTCAGCTCCAATTGGTCACCATTGGTGGTTCTACGAATACTTTCAATCGGGAGCAGCGGATTTTGCAACCTTACCGCCGGAGGACGAGACGGAAAATTGGTGGCGAAGGTTCGATCGTTGTAAAAAACGAGATTTCCGTTAAAAATACGTTGGATCGTTCTCTTTCGCGCTACAGTTATGTATTCAACGGTAAAAATACTTGATGGAAATAATAACATTATTTAAGACTGACCAGCTTCGCCAAGCATTCGCCCGCTGACATGACGAAACGAGCAAGATTGTGTCGTTAAGGGATTCAATCAAAAGGTCGTAAGGAAGAAAATATATATTAAGATCTGAAATAACATGTAACAGACGATGGTAGAAAATCTCTCACAATTTACAAAAGGTATGTAAATGATGTAAAATTGCTATTCGCTGTAAACAAGTGTATACATTAAATGTATACTTTAAGGCAATATCTAATAAACAATATACACGTATGCGCATATATACGAGCGGTACGTTCTCTCTTTTTCTCTCGCTTTTTTTCATATATATAATAAAATCTACAATTCTTATTGAATAACGAGTTCTCTTTTTTCGGACACGATCGTGGGCGCATCGGCGTTTCGATGCACATTGAACACCACGGACAGCTTCATCGGCAAACACGTGTCCGCCGTGCAGGCTATTATGTTTAACGCGACGCTGAATTTACTGCGCGCTTCACCCTCCGGTAACCTCACCGACACGGGAGTCGGTAGTCTACCTGTCAAAGCGTCAGCTGTCCCCACATTCGCAGGCAAGGATACGGCCCATCCTTGCGGTGCGTCCACATTTAACTTCATTCCATTCAAGAATACAACGTCGAATGAGATACTCAATTCGCCACCGCGCGTACTGATCGTCGTGTCGAACGTGAATGTATTGTTGGTGTTTCTGTTGGAATCGCGTCTGAATGAGATAGCCATCTGGAATGCGAAGAAATCGACACATTTAACACATTAATATATTAAACATATTAATATAAAAACATAATCTACAATATTAATTTTATACGTGTTCAATTTTACGTGCATAACATATATGTAAATATATGTGGTAAATAAAGGTAAATCGTTTTTTTTTTTGGGAGTAATTCTTAAAGACTAAAATACACACTCACGGTTGAGATTTTTTTGCTCTTCAAATCGATAACCTTAAGAGCGTGATTATTGGTATCGGCTACATAAAGAACGTTACCGTCTGGATTAACAGCAAGACCACTCGGCTCATTGAACTGAAACATTAATATTAATGACGTCGCCCAAGCGAAGTCGTCGTGATCCGGTCGTCTCGAGAGAAACAGCGACACTTACGAAGAACGCGCTGTCGGGCTTCCCGTCGCCGAACAACGTTTTGCAACATCCCGTTGCCGCGTCCACGCTCTTAATTTTATGATTGTAAGTGTCGGCTACGTAAATCTGCTTCTCCAAATGATCCCATGCTATTCCCAGTGGATGCTGGAGCTTGGCCGAGTATTCTTTCCCATCCACATCACCGAAAGCGTGTAGATTCTACGCGATACACGAATTGAATCTGATGATTTGACTTCTGATGAGAAATCTCGCGTGTACGAATAAATGCAAGTCGATCGATCGGAAACTTTCGGAAGTATTTGTTGTCGAACGAACCGTTGGATTTTTATCGCCTCCGCAGACAGCGGACACGCGACCGCTGTCCAAATGCAACCGTCTGATAGCGCTGCTCTCGCTGTCCGCTATAAACGCAGCTTTGCATTCCTGAACGACCACGATACCGGAAGGTTGCGCCAGCCCGGCGGCATGAGGATAACTGTTGTTACGATTTTCCTCTCGGCCGCTTCCAACGATGGCGATACAAGTGCCTGCCGTATACCTTCTGAAATAGAAGAGTTTCGATTCGAGAACATTCTTTTTTTTTTTCAACGAGTATTGCGTAATTTATATTCGAAGCAATGTGTGTGTATGCGTATATAAATATCGTTCGAAACTCTCGAGTTATTAATTACCTATAATATCATTTAACATTAAGCAATATTTCTGGAATATTAATAGATTGTTATATGTTCACTCTCTAATATTTAAAAAATATTATTTAATGTTGTTATAATATTTTTCTTCAATATTCAATTCTATATATATATATATATATATGAATGAAAAAATTAGTGCATAAAACTATTGAATCGCGCGTTACGAATGTGCAAGATTTTTAAGAGTCGCGTTCAATCGATCGACGTGAATGAGAAATCTTACTTTTCCTTCCACCAAATAGTGTCTTTCAAGAACAGAGCCCAGATTTGATGACTACCCGCTATCGCGATTAACAGGACCGGAACGACGGTGTTCTCATATTCGTGATGATAGATCGCCACGTCCCAAGGGGACGATAAATCTTGATCGGTGCCGTTTCTTCCGCCGCAATGATCGTGGCTCTGCGAACCGGTACCAGCTACGGTGGATACACTCCTCTCGCTTAAGTTTATCTAAAAAAGGAATTACCATCGAGAATAAAACGCGGAAGAAACGTGTACGAAGTGTAAGAATGAAAAAAAAATCAAGAATAACGCATCTCCTTACTTTCCTGATAGCGTGATTATTGTTATCTGCGATGTAGATCACATCGTCGAGCGCACAGACACCTTGAGGTGAATTGAATTTAGCGCTCTTAAAATCACCGTCTTGGAAACCCAGGCTGGCACCACCTATGATATGCTCCACTTTCCCGTGTTCATTAGTAATCATAATTCTATTGTTACCGCTGTCTGATATAACGAGCTTTGTTCCCCGCTCGGAGGAGAGAACAGCTAATTTGCCAGGAAACAGCAGACCGTCTTCGGGAGAAGATAAGAGATGAAATGCTGGCTTCAATGGAAGACTGTGATTCGATATCTGATTTAAGGACTTGAAGTACGCTATCATTACTTTCGCGTACAACAGAATCTCATCTTTGTGATCTTCGCCGACGAAAACTGCCAGTGGCTGACCGTTGGGTCCTGAAACAAATTTCAAAGTGATCAAAGATCTCACAGGTATGAATCGCCGAGAGACCACAAACGGCAGACCAAAAAGGTAGGGGGGGAATTTACTGTTCTGTTTACCTAACATGACAAGACTAGGCCAGCATATTATGCCCATGTCATTCCACATCCTTAGCGTGACATCATTCACCACAGGATGCATGATATTGTATCTCTGTACTGCTGATAAGACATTCTTTGAGTCACGTTCGTTCGTAAATTTCGCACTGTGAACTCCAATCTGAAGGAGAAATTGTAACCATAGAACTTAAAATACCTGTGTAACTTCTTGCTGAAACACTTTGTACTTACTACAACAAGACCATCCTCTACAGAAAATTGCTTTTCAATCTCTTCTAGTTCAGCCAAAACATGCATGCAGTTGATGCAGCAATATGTGAAGAAGTCCAGAAGCACAATTTTGCCTTTCAGATGCTGAGCCAACGACAATCCTTTCGATACGTTAAACCATTCCAGTCCTACAATACAATGAGACTGCAAGATACATCACGGCTAATGCAAGCAACTGTATTATTATGATTTTTGCTTTGCCTTATTGCTTACCGCAAGATAAAAAAAATTATTTGTCTCTTTGTAACTGAATAACGTTAACAGGTAATAAAAAAACATACGTGCAAAGTAATTTTCAAACAAAATTACCCAAATGATAAAATTACCTTTCTGAAATTCAGGAATGTCTGCTCCGTTGTTTTCGAATCGTTTGATGTGTTTCAGAATAACCGCCTCCTTGTCCTTCTGCTCGGAAAATTTATTCAAATGACTGCGCATTTTCATGCAAATTTGTGTCAGTTCTTCAATCGTTTCTTGGGTATCCATTTTTGTACTCACGAGTCCACACATAGGAGAAATAGCATGTATAGCTATAAAAATACAGTCTAAAATTTTGCACAATTCTCCGAACAGTTACAAACGCTCGTTGCACACGAATGTAAGATTAATTCAGGATGTTACACTTCCTCGAACGAGTGCATTCGAGCGATCGGTACCGTTCAGTATTCAGTATTCTACTGCCGGTATTCATAGTCGAATTTTATATTTGAACCGTCTTAAATTCATCTACAAATGCCGTACGACTCATTTCATTGGCTGCGAAGCATCTGAAGAGAAATTTAAGACAGTTTAAGAATCACAAGAATTAGTAATTAGATAAAATAGTAGATAAAGCAGAAACTATCGACAACCAGCGCGACTTCCGATTGGCTGCTGCCTTTCAAATTGTGAATCTACATTTGACTGATATCGCCGGTTATTTATTGGTTATCGGATAGAGAATTTCTAAAGTGTCTAGGGAAAATATTAAGGACACTATATATTCCCTATCCGACAGCCAATCGACACATCCGACTAACTCGAATGGACGACGAGCGACGTCCAATGAGAGCTCTTCTTTTTAAGAAAATTAGAGTTCTTATTGGAGCTCTTATCGCTCGTCGCGTTTAGTCAGGTTTACACACACATGTAATACTAGCTTAACATAAGAATCCCGTATATACGCTTCATACGCTTCAATGTGTATGTAATGTCTTGATAGTGCAGTCAATTCAACTCTAAAGAACGAACCTAAAGAATGCAAAAATCTCGGCGATAATTCACTGTTATCTTTGTAATTTTGTCGGGATTTTGTGGTATCAGCTTGACTCCTCTGCATTGCTGGGGAAAAATGTACTTACTTATGTATTATTCGATGTTGTCATATTTTTAAGAATTTAATTGTAAATAACGTGCAATACATTCATAGCGATTTTGTGGTTAGAAAGCAGCGGTTCCTTGTGTATATAATTGTATAGGAAGGTTCAGAGAGAGAAAGAAAGAGAGATGTATTTTAATCTTACTCAACGGTTAACACGGACTTTCGTTAGACGAATATGCACCGGTGTGTCACGAAATTTAATGAAGGAACATTCTGACAGCACGTTCGAAAAGAAACTGCGCTCCACAGTCTTTTATTGGACCGGACTCGGAGTTTTAGTTGTTGGGTTGAGTTATGCCGCAGTGCCTTTGTACAGAATATTCTGCCAGGTATTGCAATTGTACAGAGAGCAATACATCAATGTCAAACTTATGATCTTGTTTATTCAAAAAAAAAAAAAAAACAGCTATACTTTATTATTAATATATCCATACAATGTCTATATGTTTTTTTTTTATTGCGCAGGCATATAGTTATGGTGGAACAATAACAACCGGTCATGATGCTAGCAAAGTCAGCACAATGTTACCTGTCAAAAATAGAAAGATAAAAGTTAAATTTACTGCAGATACTGCTCTGTCGATGCAATGGAATTTCAAGCCACAACAGTTAGAGATGACGATCGTTCCCGGAGAAACTGCTTTAGCATTTTACACAGCTACAAATCCAACGGACAAACAAGTCATAGGGATATCCACCTACAATGTTTTACCTTTTGAAGTGGGACAGTACTTCAATAAGATACAATGCTTTTGTTTCGAAGAACAAATGCTAAGTCCTCATGAGCAGGTATGTTTTTATCGGCGTCTTGTCAATACTAAATAACATGACAGTATAACTTTTATATATTTAACAGATAACAGAATTGTTGCTCTGGATATTGAATTTTATTTTCATTGTATAAATTGTACATATCACGCACGCAAACAAATCTGCAGTTAGATTAAACGACACAACAAATAATACTTCTTGTATTTTAAGGTCGACATGCCGGTATTCTTTTATATTGACCCAGAATTCACGGAAGACCCGAAGATGGAATTTATCGACGACATAATCCTCTCTTACACGTTTTTTGAGGCTAAACCAGGACTCGAACTGCCTGTGCCAAGTTACGCGAAAAGTCACTCGACATAGTAAAACGTAAATATGTCTCTAATAGTTACTCTATAATTGTACAAACAAATAAATATTTAATTATTTTTTTTCAAATGCTTCACATACATGGAAATATCACGTAACCTAGATTCCTCTAGGAGTGTATTCCAAATGGCAGAGTTATTCATATACACGTAAATGGCAGTATTCCTATAAATATTCAGAGTAACGTAGCACTATTAAGATTAAGTATCTATTAACATAAGAATAAAATATGCACGTCTAAGATCGTATAGATTTCCCCTCCATACAATCTAACTTCTAAAAGTGTATTCCATAACGTTGTTCAACATTCTTGTAAATATAAATGGCAGTATTCGCATATATATATAAATATATATATATATATATATATATATATGTGTGTATATATTTATGATGTTAACAAAATTATATTTATATATATGCCTTTAAAATCTAAACAGTGCATTAACGGGATACGCGCGTCTGAGACCGCAGACCTTCTCCCTGTCGATATATATCGCATCGATTTTAAGCGCGAGGTCGTGCTCCAACATTGTCCGAGTTCTCAGCAATTTCTGATGCTGATTCTCAAGTTCCTTCAACGTCTTGTGCATCCGCTCGAGTTGATGATTTATTTCGTCGATCTCCTTCTGAAGGCTGCGAAAGGGAAGTACGACAATATTTCACAACGGGAAAAATATCCCGAAAGTCTCCGTTCATTCCGCGGACATATCCGCGTGTTGGAGACACGTTAATACCCACCTCGCATACGCGTAATCGCGGCACAGCTCCATGTCGGGCCGATGCATTCTCGCCTCCATCCTCGTGTGTGCGACTTTAGTCGCGTAACTTTTATCCGCGATGGCTTTACGCATCAATTCCAAGTTCTTCTCTACGTCGTATATCTCTTGCTGCACCTGCAACGTACGACGAGCCGCGTTTAAGTGTGAATAATCGTGTGAATGTCGAACGCACATCTGCGTTACCTTTTGCAGGTGTTGTTGAAGCTTGCTCTTGGCCTCAAGTAATTCGGATGATCTGTGTGCTAACGCGCTGTTGGTGCTGCTCCAACTGTTCCACATTTCCTGAGAAACCTTATTGACGAGATTCTCGGCAGTGGTGCGCAATTGGCACGACTTGTTGCGCTCCGTCTGGGATCTCTGTACTATTTTATTCGCCGCGTCCGCCCAAGTTTCCTGTTCCGAGACACTGACAAACAACAACAACAACAACGTTATTTGTGTTACCGTTACCGAAATTATTCGCAATCAATCGCTATCGTCCAGATACCACGGATCGTATTTTTCGACTCCCGAATAATACTGCAACCCATGACTCTGATTGTGCAAATGATGGCAAACTGTGTCTATGCCCAACGCGCTCTCCTTGTTCTTCAAGTCCAACTCCAGTTGATTCTGCGAGGCCCTGCAATTTCGTAACTGCAAGCACACAGTTATATCGATTAAATTAATTTGCGCTAATCAGTCGTACGCGGGGAAAATACCATGGTGTAAAATTCACACACCTGGTCTTTACATCTGTCCAAGCAGGCCTCCAGTTTCTTTTGATTTGCCCGCAAATTTTCCACCTCGCGCAGCAAACACTTTTCCGAGTCGTCGTGTACTAATTCCGTGCCTGAAGAAACGTGCATAATAATAAAGTAGATTTCGTAATGAACCTACGCTTATAGGGACATACTTTTTCTAGCTTCTCTGTGGTAGAGGCACTCCTCGGCGATGTGTAAAGGTCCCTCGATATCCCGTATCGCCTTTTCCAAGACACCCCGGCAATCCTGAAGCCTCTCGATCTCGTGGAGCATCCTCTCCAGCTCCGACGCCACTTCATTACGCCAGAAAGTAACGTCACTGATCCTCTCACCGAGTCTCCTATTGGTATCGTACTGGCCATGCTGTATCTTCTCCTCGGCATCTCTGAGAGATTTTATACACGTAAACGTCACGTTTATTGAAAATATCAAAAAGAACACAAGAAACCATCGTACCTGATGATTCTCAGAGCGTCACCTCGCATCCTTTCAGAATAATGTCTCTGCGAGTCCGCCTCATTGTAATATTTCACTTGCTTCTGGAACCACTCGTGCGGCGTGTACCTCGTATAAAGGGCGGCTTGTGACGCGTGAACGGGATTACGTTGATAGCCCGTTATCAGGTTCGGAAATTTTAACGGTCGTGTGGCCATCTTACCGCTTGTGTCCAGCGCATAATTCGATATCGACCTAGGAGCCCTGCAAGGATGTAATGTAATAATCATAGACTTCGGCCTGCACGTTCATTATCCTGACATGCGTGCTAAGGGCATACTCGACGCGGGAGGGAGATAAAAATCTCTGCAAAATCCGGCAGAGATGTATATGGGGAGTAGCATACACTAAGTTTGTTGGATCAATATTGTTCTATATATCTGTGAAAGGATCAAACAAGAGGAGCTACATCTGTGGCTTTATATCGTGGATATGGCCAATGAAGAAATAAATGAATCTTAACTAATTGGGAAGAATTAAAAATGCAAGAAAAAAAAGTCGAGTCCGTGTACTCACAAGGGAATAACTTCTGTATTTTCAAATCCTACGTTCGGTCTCCAAGGTAGTAAGCTGTGCGTACGGGTGTAATCACCTATACGAATTGGGACTATCGGTTCCATGTAAGGCATCGAGGCTCCAACTGTATTCCATGGTTGCAGTTGCTAGAAATTAAAATGTGTACACACAAAAAATATTTCTCGTACTTCGTACCTCTTTGTTTTTGCTCAAAAAATTGATTATATAAATTAAATATAAATACTATTATTATATAATGAATGATTGTTACACTGTTAACATATTATTGGAACTAAAGAATTATGTAAACATTTATTATGATGATTATTTTATCATTTTAAATAAGGAGAATAATAATGATAAAAAAGTGAATAATTTTTGTTACACTGTTAACATATTATTGGCATTAAAAAATTATGTAAACATTTATTATGATAATTATTTTATCATTTTAAATAAGGAGAACAATAATTATAAAAAGTGAATAATTTTTACTGAATGAAAAGTTATATTCTCCAATTTTTATTAATTAGCTGAATTATCATCGAGAGCCTATACATATACAAATTTTTTGATGTGTCATTAGAAAAGTTTATGATCCAACATGGCAGATATACCTAAAGAAGCTCCTGAACGTAAATATATGATATCTAATTTTAATAAGTTTTAAGCATAGATTAGATCACATCAAGATTTATCTTACATTTTATTGAAATTACATGTTCATTAATATATGATTTGCGCTGTGTTATTGCTTGCTTACGAGACTTTAAATGTCAAAATATTCAAGATTAGGTTAAGTATCTTTTCTTCCTCAAGTATCTTCTCTACCTCATGTCTAAAATATTTCACTTTTGATACTTTCCTTTGCAATATTATACGTTAAAAAATATAATTTAAATATAGTAGTGAGAAATACTGATATTGTAGATATATATTTTCTAAATTATTATGTGATCTAAGGCGGTTATATATTACGTGATAAAAATCCATTGTATATTTGTACTTCATTTTTAGGTGACGTTATAATTCTAAAAGATTCGTAAAATGTTTTTTCAGATTGTCCCGGAACTCAGAGTGAAAGTGCCGGCAAAGCTTCAGCGTGTGCGGGCTGTCCGAATCAGTCGCTATGTTCATCCGGAGCAACTAGACAACCAGATCCTGGCATAGCGCTTGTAAAAGAAAGACTTTCCTCGGTACAGAACAAGCTTCTGGTGCTTTCGGGCAAGGGAGGAGTGGGCAAGAGTACAGTGACATCATTGATATCTAGGTACCTGGCAGCGAGTAATCTCGACAAAAATGTAAGTACAGTAGGCTTGTACAAATTATATCTTAAATATCAAGCATAGAAGTAGCATATGCTTCCCTCACATCTCATTTCAAACTAATACAGAATCAATTTCCACATTTTGTATCTAATTTTCTCCAATTGTGTTTACACATATATTTTATTAGTTACATGTGATTAACGTAAATATGTGACAGAATCAACAACAAAACATTGTACTGACTCACCCTCCTGCCCATTCCCAGGACATCCATGTGATTTTCAATGTACATGTTAGCATGATGAATTCTACCAGTCAGTTTCCAGAAAATAACCTCAGACTCAGGAGATATCTATAGTTAACTGGAATACCTATGTATGTTGTGTCAACCTGTGCCAGTCCCTTATTGATTCTCAGACTCTTCATGTTCTCATTAGTATTTTAAACAGACACAAAGTTTATGCCGATATATTAAAATACAATTGAGACAATTTGCAATTTTTAATTATTTCTCATAAGTTTAGAATTTCATCGTAATATCTTACGCAGGTTGGAATATTGGACATTGACATTTGCGGACCATCGCAGCCAAGAGTGCTGGGAGCGCTTGGCGAACAAATACATCAGAGTGGATCTGGTTGGTCACCTGTAGTGAGTGAATTTATTGTAAAACGGAATATGCTGATGGAAAATTCACGTCAATTTACGCTTATTCGCTCTGTCACGTTTCTCCGTTTATATACATGTTAATAAGTGACATTATTTGTAGTACATCGAGGATAACTTGTCGCTGATGTCGATTGGATTTCTACTTGGTAGTCCAAGCGATGCGGTCATATGGAGGGGACCGAAGAAGAATGGTAAGATTTGCACTTAAAACTCCTTTATTCCTTATCCGCAATGTTTATTACATACCACAATTATTCGCTATATGAAAATGCGCACATATTCACATATGCTGCACACACACAGGTATGATCAGACAATTCTTGTCGGAAGTCGATTGGGGTAGTTTAGATTATCTTATATTGGATACACCACCCGGCACGTCCGATGAGCATTTGTCGGCCACATCGTACCTTAAGGGAACCGGCATTACGGGTGCCATAATTGTGACAACACCGCCGCAAGTTGCCCTTTTAGACGTAAGGAAGGAAATAGATTTCTGCAGGAAAGTGAACATTCCAATCCTGGGGGTGGTTGAAAATATGAGCGTCTTCGTGTGTCCCAAATGCAAGGTGGGAGCAATAGCGAATTGAATGATGTTGAAGAAACGCAGGTGAATGTGTGAAACTAATGAGACATTTTGCGCGTTACTCCGCAGAACACTGCGGAAATATTCCCAGCTTCGACAGGTGGCGCAGAGACGATGTCGAAGGAGCTGAACGTGGAGTTTTTGGGCTCGATTCCTTTGGACCCGTTGCTGGCCAGATGTTGCGACGAGGGTAAAAACTTTCTCACGGAGATGCCAAATTCACCGACTGTTAGTGCTTTAAATGATATTTGCAATCGTAAGATATCTTAATCTATTTCATTATGAAACATTATTTTCACGAAATGTCTCTACAAATGACAAGATCAAGGGAACTACGATTATTCTTTTCAGGTATTATTCAAAAGTGTGAAGAGGAGAAGGAGAACTGCCCAAATAATTTCGCATAAAATACGTAAACATATTTTCTGTGTAAAACTCCACATATAGTGCCCTTATTGTTATTATTATTACTAAAGCCTACTTCAATTTTTAGAATGTACAAAACTGATTTATGTTAATTTGCAGCATATATACAAAATATAAATCATCGGATATGATACAGTTATATCCTTATCATATTTTTGTTATATATATATATATCCTTTATCATATACTTGTTGCAACTGGCTGTATATTATCAAATTTTGTCTCTATTACTCTTCGAACAATTAAGAATTATATAATAATAAAATTTTGAATTGGCGTTAAATAGGCTCAATTAGCTTTTACCAGGTTTTTACGAATTTTTAACTGGATTCTCATCATTTCACAGTATTATTCCGGTAGTTCCAAAGTCTCCGCCACTCTTCTTAATGAAGATTCAAGGTTGTAGTACGCCTAAAACGAATTAAACGTTACTTTTTATTTTCAATTTTAAATCAGCAATATGTAATACTACTGTGGTAAAAAAATATCGGGAATGGTTCATTTAAACTGCGCGCGTGCAAGATGACGCTGTTTTTTTTCCCAGGTTGGCACGACTTTCATCGACATCTAGCTGCGATCCGAATGTGTCTCTTTTCGTGTGCAAATAAACGCTTGTTTTGTATGTAAAGAATTTTTGCATTCCCGATACTTTTCGATCACAGTAGTATATTTGCTTCCTGTATCGTATATAAGCTAAGAACATACTGGAAATGTCGCCTCGAACTACCTCCATTATTTTTGCGATAATCATACGTCCGTTGAATTTTCTCCTCGTGATCAAGCGAAATAATCTTTTAATTTTCGTACACATAATATATATATATATATACAATTTCATAATTCACAATATAATAATTTATTAATATATGATTGCATATTTCGCGATTAACCACGCTCTCCCTGTCATTGGGAAAATAAAAAACCATGGATTTCTCGATTTGTTTTTAAATCGAGATTCGAGTTAAAAATTTCTAGGGAAAAGTGACAGATCAAGTGGGGATTATTTCTGCGCGGCTATATTGGAATAATTCCCGTCTCACTGGGCAATCCCCCGCTCGTAGCTAACTTCACGTACTTAAATAGGTTATTTGATGTCTGTCAAGTTTCTTCTTTAGAAAATTTATTACTTCGAGCGTAGGGAAGCGGCTTCGTGGCGTCGCAAGGAACGATTTTTATTCGCGTTACCACTCGGAAGTCAAATGACTAATTGGCGAAAAATGCGGTGGTAGTGATGCGCCTAAAGGGGAAAAACAATACAAAGTCGTTCCACAGTGTCTATAGGGTGCTTTCTCGTCTATGTCGTAAGTGTCTTAAGTGTCACGCCAGGCGTGTATACTCCGATAATTAAGCTGCTAATTGAATAAAATTGTCGAAGACGGAAGAAGCGTTCTATTAATACGACCGTTGAAATGCCGGCGATGAACGAAATTGCCCACACATCCCGTTTCATCCGGTGTGGCCCTTGATAATTCGAAAGTTCATGTTTCAGAGTTAAATTTGTCAGAATTGTCAGAAAATTGCAGCAACTGATGTATTTAAAATATTCATATTTTGAAGTTTACCTCGACTTAAATCTTACGTATTTACAATACTCGGAAACTTTCAGATCGGTCTTTGTACACATTGTTAGATATCTATTCTCTTAAAATACCGTCATCAGCAGAAATAATCTTTCACTCATACTTCTGTGGTTTTGTTACGACAGATATCACTGCTTCTTACTGACAGACAAACAGAACATGAACATTTGAAGATGTCATTGCCTCGAAAATTTAATTTCAATAAAATTACAGTCATTTATATTACGATAGACATAAAATTCTTGCTGATTTTGTCCCTATACATGTATTTGCGATAAATTCGAAAACTTTCGTACAATATTTTTGCAACACAGCGTCAGAGTTAGCTCGATGAAATATTTGTCGAACAGGGAATCATTGTTAGTTATACGTTTTTTATACATTTGTGAAAATCAGCGAGTTATCTTTCACTAAATATCCTCTCTCGACAGGATCTATGGATAAAGGACAGCTTGATGGTTTCATGGCGGATGGTGTAGCACCGACCCTGAATGGCCATAACTCTAACATGGGTTTCAGCAGCCAGCAAGTGAAGCAGTCATCCGACGTTTCCAGCATCGTTTATGACGTAGGACAGTACCCGTTGAACCTCCTGCGCAATCTCAATGCGCAGAGACTGGCGAACAAGTTCAGCGATGTGGGCCTGGTGGCTGGCGGCAGCATCATCAGAGCGCACAGATCGGTCCTGGCCGCCGGCAGTGCCTATTTCAACGCCATGTTCACTGTCGGTCTGGTCGAGGAGCAACAGGAGCTGGTGGAGATCCACTCGATCTCACCTCAGATCCTCTCCCAACTGGTGGACTTCATTTACAGCGGCACTGTAGACATCACGCAGGACAATGTGCAGGAGCTGTTCGCCGCCGCCGACATGCTTGAGTTAGACGATGTCGTGTCCGGCTGTATCTCGTATCTCAAGCAGCAGCTGCATTATTCTAACGCCCTTGGAATTTACAGGTGAGCTAACACACAGGAATGAGAGAACGCCGCTGTCTGTCTGTACGAAGATGACAAGAGCGTCGCGCCGTGTGTTTCAATGATGCGTCATTGAAGGCAGTCGAGTAAGTCAAATGACCGCTCGTCATCTTGTCGTTGATCGCAGATTCGCGGAAGCGCATAACAGACTGGATCTTTTGGAGACTGCCCTACGCTTTATAGAAGTCAATTTCCCCCAAGTCTGTCAGGAGGAAGAATTTTTGGATCTGCCCAAGGAACATCTCGTTCATTTTCTCAGTAGCGATTACATTCACATCGATACCGAGTGCCAGGTTTGTCGTGCCAGAGAGTCAGATGTAACGCGAGCGTTTCCACGTAGAATCCTTCAGATTTGCGAAATACGAGACAAGATGTATCTGAAGATCTTGAAGTGCCAGATATACGAGGACAAAATCGAGAAAAATGCATTTCTATTCTTTATATAATTAATTTCTCATTCTTTCATTAATTTCATTAATTTATTATTGATCGATTAATTTGACTTTCGATATGAACTGCTTCGATCATTCGCGCGAAAAATATTTCTCTTCCTCTATTACATTTTATCCATTTGCTGTAACACTTGGACCACTTTTCAGCCGTAGAACTCCCTGACAACAATCTAAAGCCGAACTCGTTCTCCAGGTCTTCCAAGCCGCGTACAACTGGATCGTGCACGACATCCCCGCGCGGAGATGCTACGTGTTTGAGATCCTCGGCCACATACGCTTGCGATTGTGTTCATTAGCGAGGCTGGAGCGAATTATCCTAGAATGCAAGGACGCGAGCCTCATCGTCGCGCTGCGATCCATACAGAAGGATTTAGTGTCGAATAAGGGTTGCCTGGTACCTCTTCACGCCCAGCCCCGTGTCTGTGCCAGGAAGAACATCCTGGTGATCGGCGGATCCAAGCGGGAGCACTCCGCGGACAGCTGGGGCAGAACCGCCGAGAGTACTTACGAGACTATCGAGAAATACGACATATTCACTGGGTACGACGATATTTCATACTTCCGTCAAGCGGGGTCTACGATGAGAATTTAAACTCTAAGCTTTAAGGAATTGGCCAATTGCAATTGATTATTCTTCTATAATTCGATTGTGATTGGTCAATTTCTCAAGACTCAGTTGTGCGCTCCAAAAGCTGTCGTACACGATATTTAAGAGACAAGATACTTGCATATTAACCACTTGCACCCTGTATGTAAGCGGTTTAAAAGAACAGTAAAATACATTTTACATAAATTATCACATTGTATTTCTATCTACTATCACAATATGTATTTTGGGAATTGTACGGCTCTCTGGAGCACTTATCATTTCAATTTACTGAATTCTTAGCTTAGAAGTTTCTTTTGCTTCGGGTGAAAGAGAAAGCAGACAGGGTGGCACGATAAATCGATGACTTCCAGGGAATGGAGCGAGGTGGCTCCGATCAGCATAGGACGCATCCTACCGGGGGTGGCTCTGCTGGACGGCAAGGTTTACGTTGTCGGTGGTGAGCTGGAGTCCTGCATAATCGCTAATTGCGAGTGTTACGATCCTCGTGACAACGTGTGGAGCTCGATCGCCTGTATGGAGGAGCCCAGATGCGACTTCGGTCTTTGTGCCTTGGACAACTGCTTGTACGCGTTCGGCGGATGGGTGGGCGAGGACATCGGCGGCTCGATCGAGATATACGATCCGATCCGCAACACGTGGGCCTTCGACAACTACCTGCCCGAGCCGCGTTTCAGCATGGGCGTCGTCGCGTACGAAGGTGACGATCCTGCCTCGCGATTAAGAGCATCGCGCTAATTTAGTAGATCATTTTATTTCTCAAGGCACGTAGCAGAGGGCGTGTAAGAGTTACTTGTTACTGAAGAAACTCACGAATAAATGCGATCCTAACAACTAGTCTGAAGACTAATTTAATTTACTATCTCTGTGTCTCAAGTATTTTGTAAAGAATGAAGCTTTATTGCTTCGATTCTGATTCGCGAACTGATCTCAATTTCCGCAGGATTAATTTACATCGTGGGCGGCTGTACTCACAACAGCCGGCACCGTCAGGACGTGATGAGTTACAACCCCGTGACGAAAGAATGGAAGCACTTGGCCCCGATGATTACACCACGTTCACAAATGGGTATCACGGTGCTGGACGGATACATGTACGTTGTCGGCGGTACCAGTAAAAATCAGGAGGTCTTAACCTCGGTCGAAAAATATTCTTTCGATAAGGTAACTTGGTTTCGTCACTTGTACGCGTTAATTTAACTTAATTGTGAAAGCGTTATACGAATACTTTCGTCAGAGAAACGCTAACATCGCCAATCAGTTCAGAACTTCAATGCGGACTTAATATATCACTATAATAAGCATCACGACATATCATAGTAAATAATAAAATCCAGCTCAACTCAATTGCATATAGTTCTAAAGAACCCGTTTTATTTTTCAAATCGCCGGAAAAAAACAGGGGGTTTTCCGAAAAATAGGATTTTTCTCGAAAAATTGCTCTTTTGCTATTTAAACGGTATATTAGATCGCTTTTAATGTCCTTCGTCATATTAATGTGATCGAAAAATTTCAATAATGTCGTTCTTGATAAAATCTTTATGTTTCTTTCTATCTTTAATCGTGAACGATGCCAAAGGGCCAGATCGTATTACGCGATACACTTCGGTTGAAACACGATTTACTCTTTTCACTACCAATTGTGTAAGCTTTCTCGTTTAAATTAGATATAAGCTTACAAGGAACTATATAATAAATAAACAAAAGCAATATCAATGTATTCGAGCCTTTGGAGCTGTACTTGTACAATTACGTTTGGAAAAAGGCACGTTCTCAAAGCACGTCGCACACCCACTTCATGCTCGTGTTTTTGCAGAACAAGTGGACAAGCGTCGCCCCGATGAGCATGGGCAGATCGTACCCGGCGGTCGCGGCGGCCGACAGCCAGCTCTACGTCATAGGCGGCGACCAGTCGCAGGAGATCAACTTCTACCGCACGCAGATCACGATCTCCACCGTCGAGTGTTACGATCCCCACACGAACAAGTGGCACGAGTGCGCTTCCCTGCCTTCGAGCAGAGGTGAGGCGACGGCGATCGTCGCACCCTTCTGATCGACATTTCTGAGCGGAAGTCCGGCTCGCACGGCTTGGTATCAGCTCGGCATTGTCGTTTCTCCTTGCTTCTCGATTCTGTCGGCGCTTCTTTTCCTCCTTGATATCCACTCGGCGTTATTCAACTTTGCCCTTATCCTTATAGACTGGCTTCGGTTTGAGTCGTATGTCACGGAAGAAGGACGACGGACAGGTTATTCGACCTCACTGAGAGCATTGTATCCGTTAGATTGATGGCTGGTCGTGTGTTATAATATCTAAAGAGTATTAAGTAGATCTATTAATTTTCGGAAATACTCTACGGGCGCGTTCACTTTTTAAATACTCACACTTTTTCAATACTCCTAATATTGAGGTATTATATATATGCGTATAAGTTGTAACTGAAAAAAAAAAGGGAAAAAAAAGATTACTACCATTTCTCACGAATCACAGGGCAGTCGCTGACCGACGCGGCGTTAAGAAGGAACCTGGGATCCAAGGAATGTAGAATCTAACGAATCTGAGTTTTTTTCCCCCAAGAAAGGCTGGGATTGAGGAAATTAGAATCTAAGGGATTTAAAAGACACTATGAGAGAGGTTTCACTTTTATAACTTAAAAGAGAGTCTCTTCGCTCAATGCATTCGAGACTTCAATGTCTTACGCTCCAGACATCTGTAAATTCTTGCGATGCATTGAGAAAGGGAGGTGATAAGAGACACCCAGCGCTCAAAAGTAGGGTCCAAATTATCCAGATTTTCAAAAAAAGAAAAAAAATGTTGGATCCGAATAACGTAAGATTTCGAGAATCTACAATCCGAGGGATGCGGGATCCGAGTTTTCTAAAACTCCGTAGCTCGATCGAAGATTCCGAGGAATTCAAGACTCGACGAAAATATCGGGTCTTGACGGGAAATACCCTCAGGAAAACATATATGTATCTATTAGAGTCGTTTTATCATTTTCGACGCGTGACACGTCGCGCACGAATTGGACGTGATAATTTAAATTCGGAGCTGTAGATACTGGATCCAGTGTCTTTTTTATCGAATTGTTTTCATCGATCAGGCTAACGCGCGAACGGATTTGAAACTAACGAGGATGTAACATACAGCGTGTAGTAAACACTTGAATACTTTTATTAATTAACGATGTGCGCTAGGAAAGGACTGAGCTTCTTTATATTACAATATAGTCACATACCAAAGTTGTAATTTTTAATCGCATCACTATATACGAGAATACAGTCCGCGTTTAAACGTAACACGTGTAAGGAGCTAAAACGTATAAGTCGAATCCAAAGATATTTGTCCTTGGATTGTCTAAGGGGATAAAGACACAAGGATTTCCAAAAGGCGAACTATTACGGGATGAAAAAAATTTCGCAAATTTCGGTAATGTGAAACTCCAGAATTACGCATCTTGAAACGTCGGAAAACAGTAAAAAAGTAACAATTCAAGAATCTAATAAATTCCGGAGATTATATTTTGATCTGATTAACAGTCCAGAAATTTGGCAATTGGCAATCCGGCAGTCGTGAACGAAAATGACTTGAATCTGAATGTGCGAAGAGATAGGAATCATTCATGCAAAAATCTCACGATTCCAATGGTCCTTGGAGCTTTTGACCCTCGGCACTTTGGAACTCCAGATTCCAAGGTGCACTGTATGTCGGAAAAGAAACCGATCTTCAATTTGAATCGCCGAAACCAGCAGCGTCGTTGAAGTCGGACAAACAATTTCTGAAATATGCGGGTCGAAGAGTGGCGGTGCTCTTCGGCCACGTCGTCACGGAAACATTCAAGCTCGATGCGTCGAGCTTGCAACGAGAATCGCCCGTTGCAACGTACACAAGTTTTCCACGTATGGTATGAACTTTTCCAAGTCGGAAGAGGAGACATCAGAGACGAGACCCAATGGCGAACCAGTCAGGTCGTTCGAAGGCCGCGACCACCGACGAGCTCGTCGGGAAAACGCGAGAAAATTACAACTCGGCTCGAATATAGAATAAAAAGGGTGGAACGCTGGCTGAGGAATTGTCCAAGAATCAATTTACAGCATCTTAAGACGAAGAAATTGGAAACGAACAAAAGAAAATCATCCAACGTCCGCTGTATTCGCCTGATTTGTCATCACGCAACTATCGTCCGACCCCAAAAAAGTAAGCGGCGGTAAGAGGAATATTACGATCACACACGATGACGTTGAAGTCATACAAGCCGCCGTGAAGAATCGTCAAGGTCATTCCAAGGACGGACTCACACAAATTCATGCGCTGCTTTAACGTGCCCAACGTTGCATCGAGGCAGAACATATTTCGAATGAACGTACAATATAACGTTAAATTAACCAACAATAAACACACACACACGTACACGCACACGTACACATAAACAATAAATTTTGACTTTTGGCAAAACAAACGATAGTTTCTTTTTTATTCAAAGATTTGGTCTCTTTTCCGACACGCTGTATGTATGTACGTTATCGATAAGATAATCATGTTTCTTAATTGGCGCGCGCGAAATCGCGCGCGCAATGTTTTGTAAACTCGTAAGGCCACGTTTTATAAAACCGTTCTGAGAATCGAAGAATCGCCGGTCTCTCTGTATATATATATACAGAGAGACCGGCGATTCTTCGATTCTCAGAACGGTTTTATAAAACGTGGCCTTACGAGTTTACAAAACATTGCGCGCNTATATATATATATATATATATATTATATATATATATATATAATTAATTATCCGTGTAACAATTCAATTTGCCATTGTTCGAAATGTGATGTTTGGTGCTACGTGAACAACATTCGCGAACTTTCTTCGATTATTCTCCAATTTCTCGACGTAGGATAAATATGAATGAGATGACCTTGTTTGAACAATTGCCTCACTCTGTTACATTTCAATCGTCCATTATGTAATTCACCAAAATCTTCATTCAGAAGTTAAAACTGAAAGAGGGACGTTGCATATATATATATATTTTTTTTTTGGCATATTTGCTTAATATATTTGTCGCACAATATAATTTTTTAATTTTTTTCCTATTTTTCCCTCGTATGATTTCAGTTGAAATAAAACAAGCTGAATCAATTTTTTTCTTACTCACGATTGTGCTGGAATATATAAGAAATTTCTTTCACAGATCTATCAATTGCTAGATCTATTATGTATTATGTATTGTATAAATAAGTATAGAAACTTATTAAAATAATATATGGGAATTATATAGATGTAGAAAATATGAATATATAGATCTTTAAATAGTAACAGTATATCCTCTGTGAAACGATAAACTTCAGACTTAACGTGAGACTCGTAGATCTAGGATTCTAGATTTCTACAACGTGATATGGGACTGCTTGGGCAAGCAAACGATAACGAGACACACGCGTAATTGATGAATAGATGTTATGATATTCCAAAACAGCCTTAAGAGGGGAATCATTTAAGGAGCGAGTAGTTTGCTGAAAATCATTTTCAAGATTGTTTTGTAAGAATTGTTTTCATATTTACATGGTTTGT
Source organism: Dinoponera quadriceps (assembly GCF_001313825.1). Classification (NCBI taxonomy): domain Eukaryota; kingdom Metazoa; phylum Arthropoda; class Insecta; order Hymenoptera; family Formicidae; genus Dinoponera; species Dinoponera quadriceps. Next base: position 1,497 of record NW_014556881.1, on the reverse strand, counting down.
TTTGTGTCGACGGGTAATACAGCGCTCTCGAAAGGATGGTTGCCTTTTCTTTAATAATTACAAACTGCACCTGCCAAGTTTGATACAAAAAATGAATTTTATATTTTTCTAATAAATAAGGAGATTATGTAAATTTTAAATCAATTAGTCGTGCGCTTTCTTTGGGAAACATTCTTAAAACCTGTCTTGGAAACGGTTTGCCTTCGGCAAACAACTCCCTTCTTAAAGTGTAGATAAAGTTTAGGAACATCTATAAACTTACGAATTTATATAGATGCATGGATCAAGAAAATAACGATTAATTCCAGTCGATCCAACAATTTACGGATGTAATGATATATTATGCGTTGAAAACAGTATTAAAAACTGAGATAAAGAATATTTTGATGAAATTTTAGTTTTTTAAATGTCATTAATTACGGTAGATTTATTTCAATTTAAATTTGAAATTGGGCTTTCAACAAACATGATTTTTGTCAATCATCTGTCTTTTGTTATTCAGTATCTCTATATAGATATATAAAATATATAGATTTTTAAATTCATTTTTACATTTTTAAAGATTAATTTCCAAAAACGTTTAAGACAATTGAAATAAAGGGCATCTTTAGCATATTTATCCTTCTTGAATAAAAGTCACCAATGAATTAGAGAATAAAAGATGATAAATATACAATACCAGTTACATGTATATTTGTGATCAATCAATAAAATTTATTGAAAAATTCCCTTTCATGCTTAGAATTTTGAAAATATTTAGTAAGAGGATCATTTGTGATAATAAAGAACCATTTGTTTCTCTGTTCTTGTTATATGAAATCCATTTATTGTTATTAATATTGTATATGTAATTAAAACGGCATAACGACATAAGGAAATCATTATTTACAAAAGATACAATAGATACAATAGAGTCTAAAGAAAGTTTCTGTTTAGTTGACGAAAAATCTACGGTTCAAGGCACCTACAACTCAATAAACCGTGAGAACCTATCAGTTGTAAGGAACCTAGGATTAAAAATTATAAAATGATCAGGTTACAGTATGGTTTTTAATTCCTTCTTAACTGTTGATACATTTCCACCTGCTCGATATTTATACCACAACTGACAACGTTTACAAGAGCGCCATGTCTCTGCAATTTAAATGGATGTTCAGTCCTTTACATAAAATCCCAGAACTGATTACATTTATATTAATGGCACACCTACATATCCAGAAATTTATACTCCACTTATATTTCAGATCAATGAATTTCTTCCAAATTTAGATTTTTCGACGATTTTCGAGGAACTTGGAGATCGCAGAACTGCATTTCTCAATGTAATTCCCAATGTGGAGGATTTGAAATTTATGAACCGTGCCTAACAATTACTAGTTCCGTATTACAGTATATAATCCAATTCATATCTTAAATATTGGTTCTTTGGATCGTTCATGATGCGAGGGTAACCAGCCACGAGAGCGTCCTGACCGCCGATGTAAAGGGAATTGTAAA
>NW_014556880.1:0-789 GCF_001313825.1 Dinoponera quadriceps | reverse complement strand
ATAAAATAAATTATTACAATACTCCTTAGTAAATATTTACTTATACATGACAATTTTTTTAAGTATATTGTAATTCTAAACCAATTGCTTTGCAAGAGCTAACGTTATATGAGATATAAGAAGTTAATACAACAATGGGAATATTTTTTTAGTAAGTGTAGTTATAATGTTAATAACCATAACCTCCCTTTTACGTGCATATTGTTATTACTATTGTTGTTGTTATAAGGATATTATTGTCCCCAAAAATAACTATGTTTTTCTATCAGTGCATATTGATCATGAAGAAAAGAAATACTACATTCAAGTTGTATTTACTTGATCCAAATAAAATAAATTAATACAATACTCCTTAGTAAATATTTATTCTCCTTAGTAAATGTGTGATATCGGAAGAGGAAAGAGGTATACACTCCGACACACGATCGGAGTGAGAAAAATAGATAAATGCATGCACACTGAAAAAATTGCAATGTTCAAGTACAGCTATGTAATAGCAATATGTGTAATAAATAATAATAAAATAATGTGTGTGTGTAATAAATAATAATAAAATAATTGACTCATATTTTATTTAGGAATTTTTTTTCGATGTATTAGGTGAACAACTTTGCTCCCGCCGTTTTCCTATAGATGGCTTTAATGGAACTTAGTGGTCAAAGTAAATAGAACATATACAATCAACTTGGGCATTTGTCAACATAACCTAATAGTTACATTAGTCAATTTGTATCTGTACCATAAAGTTATCGTCGATTGAAGATGTCAGTTTACGAGCCGAATTCTCGT
>NW_014556879.1:636-992 GCF_001313825.1 Dinoponera quadriceps | reverse complement strand
GAACGTCTCACAACTCTGCCACGATTGCTAATAATATATCGGGGGTGCGGGGACCGACGACCCTTTCTTCTAACACAGCCTCACCCTCCTAACTTTACGCATTCCAAAGTTACAGCCGGTTTCCCTTAAAAACCTAACTGTCATTCTTGCTTTCGGGCTTTTAATTCTTTACAAAGTGAAATATTACATATTTTTTGTTACCTATTTATTTATTTTACTTATTTCCACTTTGCTTTAGAATTTTTTCTAAGTTTTTTAAAAATTTCTATTCAGTTTTTTCGCTCTTTCTAAACTTTACTCTTTTTGTTGCTTTATTTTTTGTCATTAATTCGTGATAGATGTAAAACGACGACTTA
>NW_014556879.1:0-625 GCF_001313825.1 Dinoponera quadriceps | reverse complement strand
AATATTTTTTTCGGTTATTCTACTGCTTTTTGGTTCTTTTAAATTTTTAAATTTTTGTATCTTAATATTTTTAATGATTCGTGGTATTTATGTAAAACGACGGCCTAACCTTCTTTTTATTCTAGCGTTTTTTTTAAGTCTTTTTATCGGTTTTCTTTCTTTCTTTAGATCTTTTTAACATTTACGTTTTACGTTGCTAATTTGTGTTATTTTCTTCTAATTAATTTTGTTTTTTATTTATTTGTTTATTTATTTATTTTATTTATTTTATTCATTTTATTTTATTTATATATTTATTTATTTATTTAATTACTATTTCCATGTCGTTTTCGGAACATACCCTACATAACATGAGACAGCCGTTCTTAAAGTAGGGTCAGAATGAGATCGGGACGAGGTCACGATGAGGTCAGAATGCGTCCAGGATGAGTTAGGTTACCGGGTTTTCGGAAAAATGACATTTATGACATAGGTCGGGCAGGCATGGAATACATTATTACAGTGTGAAAAGAAAAGTGGGAGCTTTCTCCCTCTCCATTTTTGTTCTTTCGCCCGTATCTCGTAAACCATTGAGTGAGGTAAGGATGGTGTCTGAGGGGACGTTGCTGCCCCTGGGAAGCGCAAT
>NW_014556878.1:0-1365 GCF_001313825.1 Dinoponera quadriceps | reverse complement strand
ACGTATCTAATTCCGCGAACACGAAGGTGGATGCTCGCTGCTCGTGCTAATTATTATCGTCATCGCTGCTGACCCCCTTTTCTCCATTCCTCTCCGCCGGATATAATGACTCCGTAACTACCGCAAGAGCCATTCTCGACTACGTGATGTAACATAAAAGCTCGGCTCACTTATGACGCCGAACAACAATGATAGTTGTATTATTTATGACGCGGAAGCTCGCGCACGGCGGAGCGCTCGTGTGTATTACCCTTTAAAATCTATAATTACGTCGTGATTCCTCCCCCACTGTTTCCCTATCATTAGCAGAACTGGGTGTTAACCTTCGCGGTCGGAGTTGTTTCGGCGTGCAGCCGACTCGTAATTATCTTTTGTCGCACATAGGAAGTCCGTCCTCTTTCCAGTCTCGCGAATTCGTTGTGCCGAGGGATAGGGCGGTCGCTGTTACGGACGTCGCCACGATTTGCTGAAATCGTAACGATAACCATTATAACCGTTATAACCGTTGCGAGAATCGACGGGGTTCGTTTGTTTAGCGTCGAAGATACGCGTTTCGGGTTTTTGCGAAAAGGGCCCATGGGGTAGCATCGTGCGAAAAGGCCGTTAATTAACGCTAAGCTTTTCGNCCGTCCTCTTTCCAGTCTCGCGAATTCGTTGTGCCGAGGGATAGGGCGGTCGGTGTTACGGATGTCGCCACGATTTGCTGAAATCGTAACGATAACCATTATAACCGTTATAACCGTTGCGAGAATCGACGGGGTTCGTTTGTTTAGCGTCGAAGATACGCGTTTCGGGTTTTTGCGAAAAGGGCCCATGGGATAGCATCATGCGAAAAGGCCGTTAATTCACGCTAAGCTTTTCGTTAAGCATCCGTCGTTATCGACAACCTGTCGCACTATTAGTTACGCTTTATTCACTAATTCCCGATTAAGAAAATCTCCGTCCATGAATTTCGCGCGTTGGCGCAATCTCTCAAAACGATCTAGTGATTAGAAGCGCGGAAGCGAGCAGAAGGAGGGACGGCGCGTATAATCGATTATTAATTTCCCGCGTTTTTACGGAAGCAATTTTCCCGTCCAACAACGATTAATTAGGCTGATACGGTTGAAGCGCGATGTACGGCTTGTTATTCAATTCGGCGACGTGATGTGTCATGAAATATAAAAGCCGTGTTTTTAATCTATCGATCGGGACGGGACTCACATGTGACATATTTGTACTACTTTTAGTTAAATACTTTCCGATAATCCTTTGTATCGGTTTATTAGTTATTTAGGTATACCGAGGGGAAGATACTTAATAATAAATGTTTTAAATTTACTAAAGATGTAGAACTTCGCACGCGTTCATATTCATCACTTCCTC
>NW_014556877.1:14539-20348 GCF_001313825.1 Dinoponera quadriceps | reverse complement strand
GTGCGCGAATTTTTGGCCAAAAACAACACACTAATGATGCCGCAGCCATTGAGAGCACTGAAATATGAGAGAAGGTTGGAGGAAGGAAAGGGGAATAGTTGGGCGAAGAAATGCATGATAGAGGGTTGGGTGAGAAGGAGGAGAGGCGGGGGGCGTAGACGAAGTGGGTGGGGGAGAGGAGAGGGTTTTTGGAAAGGAGAGGAATGCAGGAGGAGGAAGCGTTAGGCGGAGGGAGGAAGAAGGTGGAGGAGATGGTGTATTCCCCAGACTTGGCCCCCTGTGACTTTTTCTTGTTCCCTAAACTGAAGAGGCACATGAAAGGACGATGCTGCGCTACGATTGAGGAGATAAAGGCATCGAAGGAGGAGCTGAACNTGGGCGAAGAAATGCATGATAGAGGGTTGGGTGAGAAGGAGGAGAGGCGGGGGGCGTAGACGAAGTGGGTGGGGGAGAGGAGAGGGTTTTTGGAAAGGAGAGGAATGCAGGAGGAGGAAGCGTTAGGCGGAGGGAGGAAGAAGGTGGAGGAGATGGTGTATTCCCCAGACTTGGCCCCCTGTGACTTTTTCTTGTTCCCTAAACTGAAGAGGCACATGAAAGGACGATGCTGCGCTACGATTGAGGAGATAAAGGCATCGAAGGAGGAGCTGAACATGATCACAGAAAATGATTTTTTGAAGTGCTTTGAGGATTGGAAAAAACGTTGGCACAAGTGTATAATATCTGATGGGGATTACTTTGAAGGGGACAAAATAGATATTCATGAATAAATAAATAATTTTTGAAAAAACACAAAATTCGCGATACTTTTTGAACAGACTTCGTACTTATCCCTACCTTACAACTAATTTAACTCTAACTTATCTCTAATTTACTAACTTATATCTTTTGCTAGCAACCGTCGACACAACCATTGTTGCCCCGACGTTGCCCACTAGCACTTCTCGCCCCCCCTTCTTCTCTTCCGTTTCCTCTTCGCTCTCTCACCTCTTATTTTCCCCATTCCCCCTCCCCCTCCTTCTAGTCTTCTCCTTCTCCATCTCCCTTATCTAATTCTCTCTCCCTCACCTCCCAATATCCTTCCGCTCTTTCTTTGCCAACTCTTTCCCCCTCCCTCTTTCCATTCCCTACACCTCTCCCACACATGCTTCCATGTCTCTTCCTCATTCCCACATATCATGTATAACCTTTCCTCTTCTTTCTCCCAATATCTTCCGCTTTTCACTTTATTTCCCACCCTAAACCTTAATAATCTTTTTCACCTCCTCCCCCCATCCTTTCTTCATATATTTTGGTATTACATCCCCTTTCACTCTCCGATATCACTTATAACTTTATTCTCTTATTCTCTCTCCTCTTTCCACCCTTTGTATCTCTCTTTCCCTTCACGCCATCTCTTCCACCTTCTTCCTCCCTCCGCCTAACGCTTCCTCCTCCTGCATTCCTCTCCTTTCCAAAAACCCTCTCCTCTTCCCCACCCACTTCGACGAATCTACGCCCCCCGCCTCTCCTCCTTCTCTCCCAACTCTCTATCATGCACTTCTTCGCCTAACTATTCTCCTTTCCTTTCTCCAACCTTCTCTCATATTTCAGTGCTCTCAATCCTGCCCTACTTCTTAATTTCTCTCTCTATCTCCTCTCTTAACATATATCCTGGTATCTCCCTTTTCACCCTCATCGCTCACCTCAAGTATCTTTCCTGTAGCCTTTCCATCCTCTCCCTCTCTCTCCATCCCCATATCTCCACCCCATATCCCTGCCAGCTTGTCGAACACTGTCCATACGAGCATGTCAAATAACCATATTCTTTTCTTCCAATTCTTTCTCAAACCTTTTCTTCTTTATCCGCCATATATTCCCCATTACCGCTGCCGCTTTCTTTACCTTCTTTTCTATCTGCCTTTCCTGCCCCCCCCCCCATTCTTTTGCAGTCGACATTCTAAATATTCCATTTCCTTTACTTTCTTTATCCTTTTCCCTCCTCCATTTTCTATACTTCCTTATCCTTTTCCCTCCCCATCTCCAGTCCTTCTTTTTCTCCCTCCCTTCTCCTATTCTAAAACTTCATTATTTTTGTTTTTCTTACATTCATTTCCAGCCCTTTCTCTCCCATGTACTTTTACAACCTCTCTACCATACATCTCATCCCTTCCTCCTCCTCTGCCAATATATCGTCCGCGTATGTTAGTGTTCTCAATTTCTCTCCTCCTATCTTCTCTCCTCCCCAATTCACCTTTTTCATTTCCTCCTCCAAATCCGCCATTAATAAAATGAAAACAATAAACTCAGCAGACGTCCCTGCTTCACTCCTCTCGCCGTTCAAAATGCTTTCCCCGTTACATTTTCTATCTTCACCCTATTCATCGTCTCCTTATATATCTCCTCCACTTTAGCTAGCAATCCTTCCCTTAACCTCCTTGCTCTCATTTCCATCATTAATACCCTTCTGTTCATCGAATCGAAAGCCGCTTTCAAATCTAAGAACATCGCCATCATCTTCTCCCCTTTTTTTTCCTATTGCCCATTCGCTAAATAGTTCACAACATATGTTAGCTGTCGTATCATCCCTCTCTTAAAATCTCTCTGATTATGCGGCACCAATTTTTTCTCTTCTATTTCTTTCCCCTTGTAGTCCTATACTATCTTCCTTTCCCCTTTTTTTTACTGCCGGTACAATTATGCCTTCCTTCCATTCCTCCAGCAACTCTTTCCCTCTCCATATTATTATTTTATTATATTTTATAGTCAATGTTGATGCGAAGCTGGCGCCCAACTCTGGAAAAAGTAGAAATACTTAATATATAATAACTTAATATAAGCAGATTGTACTCGGTTTGTACCTATTTATACCACTTCCTTTTTCATTTATATATCAAATGCTTGGAAGGTAAATAGATGAAAAAAATAGTCATCGCACGATTGAAAGATTTTTTACTTTTGCTTATATTATTCGAAAAAGTATCGTTTGTATCCGATTGTACCTCATTTATTTTCGCTTATACCTCAAAGGATTCAAAGATACAACATGTTTCAGTTTTGACGTACCCTTTCATAGTGAATTTGGTTATTTTGCGAGATATCGAAAAACGGTCGACAAAATTATAAACAGTATTGTTCGATGTGAGTAAATGTGTGCTGTTGCACCATGCACTAATGAAACTCTTCTCTTTTTCGAATGTTATTGAGTGCTTTAAGATATCTTAAAAATTAGCAAAGTTAGCATTTAGGTCGAAATGAGAAAAAGCTGTATTTCCGAACCCTTTGAAGAACAAACGAAAACGAAAGAGGTACAAACGGGTACAAATGATGCTCTTTTGAACGACCGTTGACCGTTTTTTGATATCTCACAAACCAAGTTTGTTATGAAGGGATATGGTAAAACTGAAAAATGCTTTATCTTTGAACCGTTTGAAATATAATCAAAAACGAAAGATGAACAAACAATACTCTACAAATGATATAAATGAAATTATAACAGTATTTAGTCGGGCGCTGGTCATTTTTCCGCATTCTTGTATCTTCTAACTTTTTCAAGTACAAACAAAAACGAAAGTGACACAAACAAGAGCAAATGAAATACAATCTGGCTATATTAAATATTGTTATCTAAAGTTGGGAGCTAATTTCACACCGATGTAAATTTCAAGCTCAAAGGTGACGACGCTTTTTACTCTTCATCAGATAGAATCTGTCTCATTTCACTTCTTTTGCACTTCACTCTGAGAGGATATACAGAGGGGATTATTTTATATCGCTCGAAAAACCGGAAAAAAACGGATTGTGCAAAAAGCATTATATATATATAGTATATCTTCATCGAGTATATATATATATATATATCTTCAATATATATTATATAATATTAATTATATAATACTATATATTCTATATATATATATATATTATATAATACTATATATTCTATATATATATATATATATATATATATGTATATATATAGAAAGTACAAATTAGTTCAGTCCGTTTTTAAAAGATGGCTCTGGCTGTTATTAATGTTTCATAGTGACAGCTGATTTCGGTGGTTTCAGAGAGGTTAGACATCTGTCAATAATATTCAGTTTATATCGCTTTGAGTTTCATACAAAACCCATTTTTTACTATGTTGAAAATGTCAAATTTTGTGTTAACCATACAGCATTTGTGGGAGGTTTTAGTTTTCTGCTTTAATTGGAAGAAAAGTGCAGCTGAAGTGCATCGAATGCTTCTAAAAGTTTATAGTGACAATGCTCCAACTGATAAATCATGTAGGGAATGGTTTCGACATTTCAAGAATGGTGATTTCAGCATTGAAGAAAAGCCTCGTTCTGGGCAGCCAAAAAAATTCGAAGACAAAGAATTGGAGGCATTACTCGATGAAGATACGAGTCAAACATAAGAGGAGCTTGCAGAATCATTGGGAGTTAGGCAACAAGCAGTTTCCGTACGATTGAGATCCATGGGAATGATTCGCAAGCAAGACAATTGGGTGCCAAGTTGTTCTTCTGCATGATAATGCTCGGCCTCATGTCTCAAAAGTCGTAAAAAATTATTTGAAAACGCTCAAGTAGGATATTTTAACGCACCCGCCGTATTCGCCGGACATTGCTCCTTCTGATTGCTGGTTGTTCCGACGGATGCAGCACGATTTGGCAGGTCACCGGCTCATTTCTTTCGCAGAAATCGAAAATTGGCTCTTAACTTGGATCGCCTCAAAAGACGAGACATTTTTTCGAGATGGAATTCGAAAATTGCCTGAGAGGAGAGAAAAAGTAGTAGTCAGCGATGAACAATACTTTGATTAATCTGTTCAATCATTTTGTTGTGACATAAATGCATTTTTGACCGCAAAAAACGAACCGAACTAATTTGTACTCCCAATATATATATGCGCGTAGCATATCTTTGTAGCCGAAATGGCGAGTAGCGAAGTTTGATTTAGTTACACGAACATGCTATGCATACGTTTAATCGTGTCCCAAATTCTACGATTCAATCTAAAACAACTTTGAAACAGTTTTCAACAAAGATTTCTCTTAAAAATGGCTCATAAAGTGATTTGGAGATTGAATCTGTTTCTGTTCGTTATACGTAGGTAGCTATTTATATTTCTGGCCTTGGTAGCAGTAGTGTTGTCAGGCGCCATCTGACGTTGTCATTGGAAACTTGACATTGTTGAACATAAGAACATAAGAACACATTGTCATTTGAGCGCGGTTTGTGTTGTTTACAGTGAATTGAAAAATTCATGTAGGGCAAAAAATTGAATTAACTCGTGAACATTTTCGTGCGATTATTTTTCATAACTTTCGACGTGGATTATCAAGACAATAGTGCATCGATGAACTTAATTCTTTATACAGCGAGAAAACACCATCCTACAGCACTGTGAAACCTGGTATAACGAATTCAATCGTGGCCGACGTTCGCTCCAGGACGAATTCCGTAAAGGTCGTCCAAAATCGGTTGTTGTGCCAGAAGATATCGATGCTGTGCGTAAACTGATAAAGCAAGATCGTCATGTGACGTACCGTGAGATTGAGGCATCTTTGGGCATTAGTATGACAAGCATCAATAAGATATTGCATGAACATTTGTCCGTAAAAAAAATTTGTTCGCGTTGGATCCCGCATAATCTGACAAACGCTCAAAAGAGGACTCGTGTTGATTGGTGCAAGGAATGTTGAAAAAATACGTTCAAGGTGCATCAAAGGCTGTGTATAACATCTACACAGGTGACGAATCATGGATCTATGCATATGAGCCCGAAACAAAACAGCAATCGACTGTATGGGTCTTCCAAGACGAGTCAAAT
>NW_014556877.1:11663-14327 GCF_001313825.1 Dinoponera quadriceps | reverse complement strand
CAAATGGTTGCCTGTTTCTTCGGCATTATCGGTCACGTGGCGACAGTGGCGTTAGAGCACCGTAGGACGGTCAATTCTGAATGGTACACGACTATTTGTTTGCCAGAAGTCATCGGAGAAATTCGAGAATAGCAGAAGAAGAGGCGAATCATTCTTCATCATGACAATGCGAGCTCTCACACATCGGGTCAAACAAAGGAATTTTTGACCGGCCAAAACATCGAATTGATGGGTCATCTGCCGTATAGCCCTGATTTAGCACCCAATGACTTTTTTTCGTTTACGCACATCAAAAATAAATTACGTGGTCAACGATTTTCGACACCCGAAGAAGCGGTAAATGCATTAAAAACGCATGTTTTGCAGTTACCTCAATCGCAGTGGAAAAAGTGCTTCGAAAATTGGTTCAAACGCATGCAAAAGTGTATTGATCATCATGGAGAATATTTTGAAAAACAATAAAACCAATTTCGATCATAAATATTTGTTTTTTCATTATTAGGCCAGAAATATATGTAGCAACCCTCGTATGCTGCACACAACGCACTTGATTAATAGAACGCGACAGCATCCCAAACTCACATTGGTTCTTAATAACTAAAATTCTTCATAAAATATTTAACAGAAATAGTAACAAAATTAGTCTTTAGACTAATTATTACTATTGCATTTGTTCCTGAAACAGTTTCTTTATTACCAAATAATCCTCACCAAGTGATACACACCGAATTTGTTTCAAATCGAGAGGTGTATATATTCCGAAATATATCATATTTTATTCTTATATTTTTCAGTTCAAGATATGAATCTCGTAAAGTATTTATTTTTCAACAACCTTGTCTTAGCATTTTTTTAATTTATAAATGATAGGACAAACAATATATACTGATTTTTGCACATTGATTCATCAAGGAATGTACCAAATGAAATGGAATTTTGGTTAAAATTTCTCTATGTTACTCTTACAACAATGACTTCATTTATAATTCTATGTACAGCGTGTTGCATCAACATACGACTCATTACGATGAGTTTCTTTAACCCCAGGCTTTCTCACGTTTGAACTTAAATATTTCATACATACTATGTTGATGGGCTCCTAACTGATCATAATGTGAATCCGTTGAAGTTATGATAATTTGGAACGCTATAACTTCATTGGAAAGGTGTCTGAGTAACTAAATTGACAAATCCGATATAATCATCTGGACGAGTGCACCTTTGGGCAGGTAACACGTTGTAATGGATCGTATGTTGATGCAACATCCTGTACATAATGTATTCAGATAATATTAGTAGAAAAGGGAATAGTTTACAAGATATTTCATGTTTTTAGCAATTACGAGGACAATTTGGAAACTTCGGGTCTATGTCATGCCATATAAAGGTTAGTATTACGTTTCTATTTTTTATTGCATTGTGGCACTACATTCGTCCTATAAATAGCTATGAAGTATCAAGTTGATTTGCTTAATTGTTAGTTAGAAATAGCTGTTTAAACAAAGTCACCTCAGTACATTATTGAAAATGGTGAAAATTGAACATCGTGCAGTGATCAAATATAGCATTAAAAAAAGTTGAATGTCAACAGAAATTTTTTATGAGTTCAACAGTATATTGGGTAATTCTGCACCTTTATTTACAACAATAAAAACATAGGTTACTAAATTTAAACGTAGTCGTACAGCTTGAAAGATGACTCCCCCAGTGGGCGCCCAAAACGTGTTATTACACGGATATCATCAATAATGTGCATGATATTGTTTTGGAGGATCGCCGATTGAAGGTGTCTGAAATTTCTAAAGCTGTAGGCAACACATTTGAAAGGATATATAACATTCTTTCCAAGAAGTTAGATATGAGAAACCTGTCCGCAAAATGGGTGTCACGTTCGTTGACATCTGATCAAGACCGCATTTGCATACAGATTTCTTAGGAATGTTTAGATTATTTTAAAAAGAATCCTGAATATTTTTTCCGTAGATTTGTAACGACTGATGAAACTTGGATATATCACCATACTCCAGATACAAAACAACAGTCAAAACAATAGATGCATAGTTCCGAGATGAAATACGATCTGCTACTCATCCACCTTATTTGCCTAATTTAACTCCATCTGATTTTTATCTATTCTCTAATCTCAAAAAATTTCTCAGCGGAAAAAGATTTTCCTCAGATGATGAGTTGAAAGCGGCAGTAAACGGTTATTTTTAGGACCTGGAGGAATTGAACTTTCACGATAAGATAGAAGCTTTGGAGCATCCTGGACGAAGTGTATTAAAGTAAAAGGAGATTATATTGAAAAATAAAAATAATTCCAGAAAAAAGTTTTTCATTATGAGACTGCGAAGTTTTCAAATTTTCTTCGTACAATATGATTTCAATCGCATTGACGTAAATTTTTTATACAAATTTTCTATTTTGGGAAATGAAACAATAGATGGAAAAATTAAAAAATCCCTCATTTTTGCGAGCCTTTTAAGCTATATACCAGGTGTAGAAATATAAAACCGGAATTTCCCTATAGATGGTGCTAGCCATCAATTTAGGGACCGTAAGACCGCTTCTGCAGCGCCATCATCTCCCTCTAACAGCTGACGAAGATTTTCAACACACAACAACCCAAGTTCCATACACCGGTATATTTTTCTATAACTTTAA